>NC_043991.1:3289771-3357271 GCF_902150065.1 Myripristis murdjan | reverse complement strand
AAGTTTGGATAAATGGCTGAACGAGGAAGACAAGACAGAACAGATAAAGCCGAGATACGCAAGAGTGATGAGTGAAGAGCTGGATCAGCTGGAGAGGTCAAGAAATGAAGCCAGTATGGCCCGGTCAACGTCTTGGGCTGTCAAATGTCTACAAGACTACCTGAAAAACACCAGGAAAACAGGTGATTTCTCAGGTGTAAATAAAGAAGAGTTAAACAAGATCCTCCGTGAATTTTATGGAGCTTTAATTTCTATAATAAAGAAAATGAAATGCACAGACAGTACCTGCTGAGACAGATTCAGCACCACGGACAGTACCTGCTGAGGCGGATTCAGCACCACGGACAGGGCCCACAGAGACAGATTCAGCACCACAGACAGTGCCCGCTGAGACAGATTCAGCACCACAGACAGTACCTGCTGAAGCAGATTCAGCACCACGGACAGTATCGTACCTGCTGAGGCAGATTCAGCACCACGGACAGGGCCCACAGAGGTGGATTCAGCACCATGGACAGTATCTTACCTGCTGAGGCGGATTCAGCACCACGGACAGGGCCCACAGAGACAGATTCAGCACCACAGACAGTGCCTGCTGAGGCAGATTCAGCACCACGGACAGTATCGTACCTGCTGAGGCAGATTCAGCACCACGGACAGGGCCCACAGAGGTGGATTCAGCACCGTGGACAGTATCGTACCTGCTGAGGCAGATTCAGCACCACGGACAGTGCCCGTTGAGGCGGATTCAGCACCACGGACAGCACCTGTAAGACTTTCCACGGAGATATGCAGGCTGTAACTTTGTTCTTGTTATTAATGTGTTAATGTTATTAGCCTATTAATCCTTATTCATTTGTTTATTCTTTATGAGTTGCCTAGGCCATTGATTTAATACATTTGTCAATTTGTTAGCATCTGTACATTGAAATGAACATTTAATAAATCAACACATCTGTGAAAACTGTCGTCTTTATTTCAGAGGTAAATTGATAATAACCTGAAAATGTGATTAGCAAAAGCCCCTGAAAAGTGGGGTTGAAATTATATAACTCTGATTAGCCTTAATGTGACTGCTTACTGTTGTTATTTTTGCTGCTTATCCACATTAATCCGAGCTGATGATAAATTGGAGTGACACACCCCCAGCTGAAATAAAACATCTGCCAGTGAGTTTATGAAAAGATAGATGTTTGTTCTGAGGCCAACACTGGAAAGCAGTAGCCTATATTTAAATATAACTATTAATATAAGTTCGTTGTAGATAAAGATCAGCTGTGCTGGTGAGTTGTTGTCACGGCACCTGTTAGATTGAAAATGACTGAGAAGTCGGCAGAAGTGTAACTATCAGTCCATGAAAAAAAAAAAGATTTTTTTCCAGCGGATATTCTAGTTACAACATGATTGAGCTAGCAAAGCAGTTTTGGGTTGCTATGTGTGGTATTTATTTAGTTTTGATAAACTCAAGTTGTCTGGCTGACAAGGACTAGTTACCGTCAGATCTCATGTATTTCCTCAGAAAATATGAGCAAAAAACTTTTATATTTTGAGAACGAAATGACCACAGTATGAATACATTTTGATTATACATTTTATTTTGTTGGTAATAGGCTAGTTGTATAATCACATTATTACACTCGAGGGTGTGCTTGACCGTCATTATTGTAACTTCACATTGTAATAATGCTTAAATATATGTTAAAAAAAAATAGCATCCATGCAAGGCTCCTTAAAAATCATCATTTAGCCTAATAAATATTCATTGAAATATAAATGGAAGTTCATAACCGGAATTTTATATTCCATATTCAATTTCATCATCCTGAAATGAGTCAAACTATAGCTGTCAAAGCACCAAAATGCAAAATGTTCTAAAATTGCTTAAGTTCAAGACCCATGTTAAAGAAACCTTGCTGAAATGTTTTTTTTCCACTTAGTTCATTTAATTTAGGTCTAATTCCTTTTTCTTTTAATCTTTCTTTATGAAATGACATATTTATCATTGCTTGTCAGGTCAATGCAGTTTTAAAAAGTATGATGGCGTACTTTTTACAAGAAGTCAAACAACAAATTTCCTCAGATTTGAGATTTGTTTCATTGTGCTGGTTAGAAAACAACAGCATTTTGTTTCTGTTGCTGTTGCATTTGTTTAAAAGCAAATTTAGTTTAAAAGAGATACCTGTCATTTTGTTCTATTTTGTTAGGATTTTTGTTTAATATAGATGGTCTTGGTCTTGTCTCGGACGCGACCTCCAAATGTCTTGGTCTCGTCTCAGTCTCGACCTCCAAATGTCTTGCTCTTGTCTTGGTCTCGGTACTCTCTGGTCTCGGTAATGTCTTGGTCTCGATTGGTGCGGTCTTGACTACAACACTACCCATAGCAGCCATTTCACTGCAGGCAGAGCATTTTGTCAAACTGGACGTCGCTGGACCTCTAGTGACCTCTAGGAGAATCACAGCCTCATCAAACTTTACAATCACCGAAATATGCAATTTTTACAGAAATCTTCAGATGTTAGAGTTTTTGACACTAAATCACAGAGTGAATTTTTCTGTGGTGTTCCTCAAGGTCTTGGTGTCCTAATGTGAAATTTTGGAGGAATTTATGACCATTTTTATTCATTCTTGTGTGGTTAAAAATGGTTAACTTTTACACCGAATCTGTATAACAAATGGTATCAACTCAAAAATTGCTGCAACAACTTGTAATTGAGCATGGGAATGTTAAGTTATATGTATTAAAAAAAAGATCACAAAAAGGGTCTAAAGAAAGCGTTGGAATGGTATCTGGAATGGTTTCTGACACATTTACACAACAAATCAATTGCCAAAAAATGCAGCTTTTACAGAAATCTGCAAACGTCAAAAGTTTTTGACACCAATAAAAGCATGATTTTTTTTCTGTGGTGTTCCTCAAGGTCTTGGTGTCCACATGTGGTGTTTTCAACCATTTTATATGAAATCTGGGAGGGAATGGACATCAACTCCTTGACTCATAAAGTTAGAACCCTTAAACAATCTCAATAAATACAGAAATGAATGAATAAGTAACTAGGCGGCTAAAAATGTTTATTACAGATTTATGACTAGAATAACTTGGCACACAGAGCTGAGCTGCACCTCAACTCTTACCGTATTACAACAATATTACTACATACAATTTTTCATAAAAATACATTTTGATTTCCAGTAAATAAATTTTTAAAAAAGCACAGAAACTTGAAACTTGAGATTGGTAATCCATCTCTGTGGACCTCCTGTTATTTTTGGTATGTTTATTTGAAATATCTGAAATATTTTTTTTAGTGCCTTCAGCTGCTGATGGGAGACGTCGACATCCAAGATTTCTAAAACTGCAGATCCCACTGGGTAGCCATCATAACATTCTGAAAGACAGAAAGAAGATGCCAAAGTCACGTGTTTCCTTTAGCAACATCCGTGTTCGCTCATCGTTTGTCTGATTTCACCTGCTGCCTTTGGAAGTCCCGGATGTCGGAGCTTTCCCCCAGCATGTGAACGCACCAGACGACCAGCAGACTCTGACAGTTTGTACAGCACAAGCACACTGTGAGTACAGAAATAAATAAATAAATAAACATTTCAAAAAACATATTTGTGTCAAAGATGCTGACAGTTTCAAGGATAACATAATAGAGCTCATTCAGTAAAAATAATATAATGTTATTAATAATAACAAAAAAGGCAAACATATTATGATAACAACGCGAAAGCATTGAAAATATTTGCAACCAAATTAAAAGGAACAGAGAGAAAGAACTGCAATAGCCACCATTATGGATGAAAACGCTCTACTTCAGAGAGGGCAAGGAAAAATAGCATCATGCTTCAAAGACTATTATAAAAACCTAAGCTCTGTGTTGTTAGTTCATGTCTGTGCCGTTTTTCTCACAGGTTCATCATTCTGACTGTTGCTTTTGAGATGTAACGGGTCACAGATTACTAGTTACCCTGTTAGAAAATGTATTAAATAATGCATCTAATGGGTAGTAATGGGTAAGCTAAGCACAGTACAGCTGCACACTGATGTATCGTTGAATTTCCAAAAGTGAAAGGTGTTTGTGTCCGACAATATGGCCGCTCGTCTTGATGTGGTCAGGGCAAATTCAAACAAGAGAGCCAATCAGAAACAGCGCTTAAAGCCTGGAGCCTGTCTACATGCAGAGAGAGAGACGCTCCTGCCCTCGATGATGCTGCTGCGCTCACGTTTGTCCCAGCAGCTTTGCATCGTCTGGAAATCTGCCAGAAGAAGCCGCTCCTGCCTGGAGAAAAGAGGCAAAACAACAGAAAACAGAAACAACACAATAAAATCAATGCTACACTCTACATACAAGCTTTTTACTGAGAAGAATATATTGAGATGTATCCCCATTTTGATCAGCTACTGTAATTTAATGACATTTTTTATCTCTTAGTAACAGTAACTGATTACAATTCCATTTATTTTGGGATTAAATTACATGTATGTACCCGAAGCTGCAGCCAGGCTGATCTGCGGTTCCTGCGGTTGAACTGTGGGCTCGGCTGGTTGTGTGTCAGTGAAATAAAGTTATGAATAATTGCAGGTGGAAGAATATTCTTTGCTGAAATTAGCTCATTTCACCCCATGCTTTTATCCCTCCCGGCGTTATGCAACATTACACAGGGGGGTTCCTGCAGAGGCGGGTTTGCATTTCATTAGAATCACCAGCATGTTGGGTTGGTTTTGGTCAGTTAAGTTGCAGTGTGGGCAGATCACCTTACCTGTGTCGTCACACCTGCTGCCATGTCCTCCACTTCTTCCTGACTGTCTCACTAGAAACTACGTGTGTGAGGACCAGTTTGACCAGAGCCGCTCCAGCTGGAACTGGTTTAGTCATCACTCCAGCCTCTGTGTAAGCTCTGCTCTGCTCTTCGTATGGAGGTTTTTCCCTATCTTAATTCAAGAGCGTATTATACCAATTTGAGAGCATTATTTATTGATTTCATGTTCAGATTTTGTAATATTGTCTCTCAAAACTCTGTCCTCGCACTCAAAAGCCTCTGCTTGCGCTTAAAGCTCGAACTTTGTGTGCACGCTCACAAAACTTGTGCTCTCGGATTTTTTTTTTCTCTGCTCTTGGATTTTTTGTGCAACAACCCTGTCCAAATTCTCCAGCCAATAGAGGGCCGGCTAGAGTTGACCAATCACATTATCACTGTTTTTCTCAAGCTTGAGCGCAAATTAAAGCGCAAGCAGAGGCTTTCGAGGGCGAGGACAGTGTTTTGAGAGACAATATCACAAAATCTGAACATGAAATCAATAAATAATGCTCTCAAACTGATATAATACGCTCTTGAATTAAGATAGGGAAAAACCTCCATATCTTCGCTCCTTGTCAGATCCTTGCCGTAACCTGTGTGCTCTCTGTTTGCAGTTCTGCATGCCTGGACCTCGCCTAGCAGAACCTACGGCCTCTAATTTTGGCCTGTTCCTATGTTTGTGGTTTGCGTTTTTTTTTTTTTTTTTTGCTTTTTCTGCCTGGCTGGTAATCAAACTCTAATCATTGTATTAATCCTGCCTGTACGTGTTGAGTCTGCACCCGGGTTCAAGATTGACTGTTCAGCATAACATGTGTGTAACTGTGCAGCAGTCCTCCTGATGATGCACTCACACATAACTGCCATTAAAAATAAAAAAAAGACTTCAAACTAAGTAAGTAAGTAAAATATGAGCCAAGTAAAATATACACAAATATATGTATCAATATTATGTATTTTCTGTAATCTATAAAGACAATATAATAAAAAGTTATTAGCAGAGGAAGAGAGAACTTGTTCATTATGTAATTTAAAGGTGACAGAAGATGAAATGCATTTTGTGCTCCATTGTCCTCTGTATAATGAAGAGAGGCAGTTTCTTTTTCAAAAAATGCAGTATGTTAAACCTGAGTTGTTTTGGCTAAATGATGAAAGTAAACTAGAATGGTTATTCAGGAAGGATGTATTTGCTTTAGCGAGGTTTATAAAAAATGCATGGTCATTAAGAAAAAAGAATTACTTGTATGACCTTATTACTTGTTTGCTAGGCGTGTTTTTCTGGATATTTGATTTTTGACATCTGATGACTCTGGCTATTGTTTGTTTTTCTATGTGGTTGTGTCTTGTAAGCCTTTAAAGGCTGGGCACCTGTGTGCATGACACACTAATAAAAATCAATCATCAATCATCATCAATCAGCAGCTATTGGGGAGTTGCAGGACCCTTTGAACAGTAGTGCAGTAAGGAATATATACACAAACAATAAAAATATAATATGGACAGTTATGGTAGAATATACAGTTTGGAGCAGCTGAAAAAACAAACAAACATATAATGCACATCGGTGAGTTGCACTGATCCTGTATCCAAATAGTGTCTGAATGTACATTTTGCTCAGCTGATCATCTCTGACCCACTACAGTGAGTGTCTCCTGTCTGGGAAACCTGCACCACCTGTCCTGTCTGACGGGCTCCAGGTGTGTGCAGACCTCCCAGGTGACTCCTGTGGAAGTCTGCGTTCACCGCGGCGACCCGGGCGCCATCTCTGTTAGCACAACGCCGTGCACACATGCATGACACCATATGCGGTTTGGGCTCGGTGGGTCTCCTGTGGGCAGTGCAGAAAAGCCCCTGTGTGTGTGTGTGTGTGTGTGAGCAGCTCCATCTGCTGGGTTACTCACACACGGCCTGATGCTGCTGTCAGGGAGCGTCTCATTGATGGCAGCACAGCACACGGGTCTTTGGGTGTCTAATCTTGGTTGTATTGACTTTGTTTATGCTGTTGCTGCTGCATTTCGCTTTTTTTTTTTTTTTATAGTGCAACAGCTGACATGTTCTCATAAGCCGACATCATATTTTCTCAGCGGTAATATTAGCTCCAATAAATTGCCACCTTCCAAGCTCATGTTTTCCAAGCTACATGCAGCTCCCATGTGGTCGACGCCCCCTCCGGCTAAGGCCACACTCACCAGTTTAGCCGTATTAACTCCATGTTCCATATATAATAACCTCTCTTCTTCTTTGTGACCTGCTCTCAGCGAGTTCAGACGATGAGATGTCCGCTCAGAAAACAGGCCTCGGCCGCGCTCTCCGTGGAGACGCTCTCTTCTCTTCACTCGACTCGAGCGCCTCGGCTCTTTGATGGCCGTGTGCTCCCCTTTGATGAGCGCTGACTGAAGGGCTTTGCAAATGAAAGACATGGAGAGCGGAGAGGAGAGAGAGAGAGAGAGAGAGAGAGAGAGAGCGAGAGAGGCGCCTCTCTGGGTGTCAGACACTTCCTGTTTGTTCCAGTCCTTTGTGTGAAACACTCTGGGAATCACTCTTTCAAGAAATGACATTCCCATACAACTAAACTGCACTCTTAACCCCCCTGTTATGTTCAAATTTACTAACATCTTTTATGTTTGGGCTCAATTTGACCCCAGCAGCTTAAACCGCCTCAAAATTATAATAACTAAAATTGTTACCAAAGTTTATGTGTCAGGTACTTTATGTTTCTTTGTTGACAACCTAAATAGCCCTTTAAATAAAACATAACCAACGACATGGCTTTATATTATTTCTAAGTACAGATTTTTGTTATTTATAACTACGGTGGCCGAGAACCGCCAATAAAAAAAACGATGCAAATAATGTCGTTCAACATTAACGAGCCCAGATAGCCTGATGTGACATGATGATGGCGCTAGATGAAAAAGCAATCTTAGCGTCTGTGTTGCTTGGCAACCGTTCTGTCTACTCTATCTTGCTTGGTGGAAGAATGAATAGTTCTCAGTTTTATTGTTGCATTATTACCAATAAATTATTGATTTTTTCTTGTGTGTTTATTTTATGGGCTATATGTAGGGTAGCCGTTTTATAAAAGCAATAAGCCCCTTGAAGCCGTGAGTTACAGTGATTTTACAACGGTGATTTTACATTTTAGAACACCCCTCAGCCGTTGTAAAATCACTGTAACCCACGGCTTCAAGGGGCTTATTGCTTAAATATAACAAATATAAAAAATCTGCCATGAAAAATCCGTTTTGGCTTTTTTGTTTGCATCGTTGCTTTTTTTTTTAAATTTGCAACACAGCGTTTTCCTTTTTTATTTGCAGCATTTTTTTATTTGCAGCGATCGTTGCTTTTTTTATTTGCAACGGAGCGTTTTTCTTTTTTATTTGCAGCGTTTTTTTTTTTTATTTGCAGCGTTTTTTTGTTGTTTGCATCGTTTTTTTTTTATTTGCAGCGATGGCGGTTCTCGGCCACCGTATATAACCGATGCGTTACAAAGTGTGTACAGGACATAGAAAACATATCATCATGTGAATTTCATGTTTATCCGGTAGTACCTATTACATTAGGAAAACTCATTAAATATGAAGCAAAAAAAATGATGTTAATCATTTATTTAGAGACGTTAAACGCTGGCTGGGGTCAAATTGACCCCAAACATAATAATGACAGGGTTAATGACATTTAGGAGAAATGTGTTTTGTTGCAGATTCCACAATGGATAGATCTACATTTTTTTTTACTAAGTTGACTGATTTAGAACTAACTGACTGATGTCGAATGGTGAGTGAAAACAGAAGAGAAGGTTAGTAGGTTAATCCAATAATTAACAATGAAGAAGATCCTAATTCATTCATACATCCTGGTAAGTCATGGTATAAGCAGTCATTAAGTGGGTTTCCATCCACCTGTTTTTATTCACATTTTCAATTTGCACATTAAAAACCCCAATGGAAACACTTAAAAATCTCCAAATATTGCAAAAAAAAAAAAAAAAAAAGTTTTTATGCTGGGTGGAAGTGGAAAAGGTGTTGCATTAATAAAAGGAAGAAGAAGAGAAGAAGAGACTTTCACTTTTCTTGAACTAATTAAAGAAAACAATATTCATGCTGCACTGGATAGCTACTGATTTTTGACCGACGCGCCTGTAACACATCGTCACGCTGCGCCCTCTTCTTCTGCAGTGCTATAATGTCACCCGGCTGGAGAATTAGCGCCACCTAGTGCTCACCTCGATGAACCGACTCCAAATATTCGCATAACAGAAGTGGATGGAAACACGCATAACTTTGCATTTTGTTTTTTGGCGATTTTCTGAAAATTCGGTTAAAATTAGTGATTATATTTGGATGGAAACGCGACCACTGTTGCCAGGAGATGGGTTTTGTGATCAGCAACCTTGGCTAGCACTGCTCCAGTTTAACATGGATAAATATAGAGCTGTACAAAATACCTACAATATGATCCTTCCTGTTAGCTTCTAATTTACTAATATTCTTTTTCAGCTGGGGTTGATTTGACCCCGGTAATTTAAACCTCCAGAAAATAATTGTATTTTTTTCCCCTCCCAAATGTCACAGTAACTATCTCTGGTTCCTGCTTTACTTCAGAGGCTGCTGTGTTTGGTTGGGGCCTGAAAGCAGAGGGTCGTTTTTGGAAGATTTTAAATGTCATGTTGTAGTTCCTCAGTATCAGCCAAAGCAAATTTGTGTGAAACGCTGATATTTACTCATATAATTTATACAGCTTAAAATGCCTGAGAAAAATGCCAAGGAAACACTGACAGTGAAAACATATCATCATGTTTAGTAAATGAGGAAAAGTCATTGATTATGAAGGAAAAAAAACAATGTAGAGATGTTATATGTTTAATATATAAAGTGCTTCATGGCCTGGCGCCACCTCCACTTGAAGAGTTTATTACATTTCGACAGACGAGGACCACCAGAGCAATTACTAACAGGGACTGTGTGGTTCCCTACAGGAAAGCCTCTTTCAGTCAGAACGCCCTGTCTACTAAAGGGACTGACGTTTGGAACACATTCCCCTCATCCATAAAGGAGTGTCCCACTCTGAGCACCTTCAAGAGCCACCTTAAGGTGTGGCTCAGAGCCAACCAAACATGCAATCACCTCTAACACTTCTACCGCATGCACTGCTTTATGTTTTAACACATATTTGTAATGTATGTGTCTACGCTGTTTTAACCCTCTTTTGAAATGTAACGCTCTATGTTTTTATGTTTTGTTGTAATGTAACATCAACCTGCCTAGATAGTCCAGTAATTTTAGGCCAAAATTGGGGTCAACCTAGGACAAATTGCAAGAGAAGCAAACTCAACTGATTCTGTATCCTCAGTTTGTCCTGAGTGAGGGGAAAAAAAGTCCCAAGGAATCCCATTGGTGGAAAGTTTTGAAAATCACCTATTTATGACCACATATTACCAAAAAACACTGTTTTTAACACACAGGGGAAAGGGGTTCAACATTTTACTTTCAGATATCACTATAAAAATTCACAAGTTGATTACACACACAAACACAAGAAAAAAAGTCAATTACAAGTTCTTTGAATTATTCTGTTTACACATGCATATCACACATTATCTGATTTGATATGCGCTAATAAGGAATATAAGGAATAAATGATAGAAGAGACATTTAAACAGTGAATTAAAAGGTTACTATATATATAGTAACCTTGTAATTCACTGTTTAAATGTCTCTTCTGGCATTTATTCCTTATATTCCTTATAAATTAGCCCTTGGGCTACAATCTGGCATATTTACATGTACATTGGTACATGTTCATTAATGTGCATTGTCCTGACTTCTAAACAAATAAATAAGAAAATAAGAAAATAAGAAATATAGTGAACGGGGCTGTCAAATCAATTTGATCCCACTGATGATTGGAGGGTTAACCAGCCACAATGATGGACAGGAGAACACAAGGAAAGGAATGAAAACAAACTGAAGAAAAGTTATTTAATATAAGCAGAAGAGCCTGTCTGAGGTTTGTTTTCTTGTCTCCTGCCTTAGCAGCTGCTGTCATCGCTGCCCTTATAGCTGCTGGGATTATATAGGCTCTTCAAGACGCCTCGCCTGTATTCACACCCCGGTCACAGCCGTATGTGTGTGTGTGTGTGTGGTGCTCAGCTTGCTCCACACTGACAGTGTGTCCTGCTCTCATCACAGGTTACAGCTCAGCCCAGCAGGGCCATTTAGGAGCTCTGGACTGACGGGCCGAGGCGCCCGGCAAGAGGAGGAGCGTGTGCTGACAGATTAAACGCCCCAGTGGCTTGACAGGGGAGGTAACCTGCCACCACACACACCTGCATTCAGCTACACACACACACACACACAAGCCCGGCGCCTTGTATACACGCTCGGTTTAATGCAATCAATTAAGTGTGAATCCTCGTGTGTTTAGTTCAGTGCAATCCATTACGTGGGAATTCTCAGGTGTCGAGTCGCTGCAAACCACCGCCAGACATTAAAATACACGTCTGCCGCCCTGAAAGGAAGAGAAAAATGAAGAGTGAGGCATGCAGTGGAAGCCTTAACAAACCAGAAAATATTGTGAAGATGTTTTTTGATTTCCAAATGACCAAAAACCTAATATGTATACATAAGAAAGATGCTTTTTCAGATGACTTGAGGTCAAACTGTACATTAAGGGTTAATGTAGCCACGGCGGTGAGATCCTGTAATCCTAACACGACTCACCTGGTTAAATAAAGGTTTAATTAGAAAAAAAAAAAAAAACACCTGAGTGAAAGTCAGTTGTTCGACCCATCTGCCCCCCCTCCTACCTCCTGAAGCTGATTTCACACCAACTGATTACAAACGTATCTGAGATACAAATGTAAAACACGTTTTCCTTGAAACGTAATTGAGAATGCAGGTAGAGTCTTTCTCCTCATCCGTCTCTGTTTGTCTCCCTGTCTCTGTCTGTGCCTGTCATTATGTCTAAGGTGCTGTGTGTGTGTGAGTGTGTGTGTGTGTGTGTGTGTGCGGGGCTACAGCCAAAGTGATCTCAAGGTGCTATCATGTTTGTTTGATGGAGGATAATTAAATAGGTAATAGAAGCCAGCCTGCTCTCATCACTATTGATTGGCACATGCACACACACACACACGCATACACACACACACACACACACACGGTAGCTTAATGGCCCAGAGCCCTGGTCTCTAAGAAAGGCCTGATACTCCCACATCAGCTATCAGCAACCTTTCATGTTTTAATGGCTCTGTTTAATCTAATCCATATTAAACCCCTGATCTCTCTCTCTCTCTCTCTCTCACACACACACACACACACACACACACAGTCTTGTGTCTGTCTACAGGCTGACAGAGTGGAGGGTCGTCAGGTAGATGAGGCACACCCACCCTGCGTTCCAAATCTCATACTTCTACTTGTTACTTTTAGTATGTACTGCAGCTGCCCTTACAAAGCATGCAATGTAGTATGCAGTATGCATGCGTATGCATACTATTGGGACACACCACATACGTCATCCCTGACCTCTTGCTGACTTCCGCCGCCGTCCGTAGCACCACATTTGAATTTTAGGTGAGTGCGATGTGTGTGTGTTGTGTTGTCCTCTGTATGTGGGCGTGGCTTGTAAATGCAGCTCAGTCAGTGTGACATAACGTCCGCTGCGCAAAGGATTGTGGGTCAGAATGGCCAGAGCAGCATGATGAAATCCATACTGCGAAATATGACTGGATGTAGTAGAACATCCTGGTACTCTTGGCATACTGCATCTGACACACTATGTATTGGGACATACTAATTCTTTTTTTTTTTTTTTTTGCATCCTAAATAGTATGGTAGTATGGGTATTGGAACGCAGGGCTGGTTTAGTTTGGTTGTTTCCTTTCAGTTTAGACTCAGCATTCACCACCATGAACTCACACGTGCATCCACATGTCTGGGTGCTATTTATTTATTTATCATCTGTTTATACTGTAAATTTGCACATTGCCCTCATCTATGCACATTGTATACATCGATGCACACTGGTTTTATTGGTTTTTTGCACATTGTTTTTTTGCACATTGGGTACTTAGATCTTTAGATCTCGAGGGTCATCTTTTATTCTTTATTTTTGATTTACTTATTCTTTATTTTTGATTTACTTAATCTTGTACTGTGTGGATACTGCTGAAAACTGTGAATTTCCTGCGGGATGAATAAAGTATCTATCTATCTATCTCTATCTATCTCAAGAAGCTCCTGACAGCACTGATGCTACTTACTGACACACCTGATTGTTCTTGCTTGTATCTGAGTTTGTTTGGGTGTAAATAAATTACTGGGTGGTATTTTGGAAGTATTTCAACTGTGATTATACTCAATACTTGATTGTTTTTACTGAGTGATGTCAGTCTGTAGTGTGACCTGATTGGTCCACGTGGGTCAACCACAATTATTTAAGATGATCTCTCCTTTTGTCTGGAAAATAACACGATGAATGCCTCCGTACCGAAACGTTTGTACAGTGGACAACATGCAGGAGACTTTTGTTCTGTCTTTATTTTGAATTTTGAAATTTGTGGTGGAGAAAGAGTATTTCTCTACCCCTGTGTGGGCTGTTTGTTACCCCGCCTTTAGCAAGAGGACCTGAGGTGGTTGGGGTGGCCACTGTTTGGGAGTTTAGTGCCCCTGGTAGATTTAGGCAACGGATCCTGGTTAGGAGATCCACTGTGTTCAGCCGTAGCGCGGTGGAGAACACAGCTGGCTCATCTGCAGGATGCTGTGGGGCTGCCTGGTGGAGGTCGCTCCTCAAACCCAGCAGGCTAAAGTGCAAAAATACCCCTGACTACTAATCACCTGAAGACTCAAGTTGAGGTAGTCAGTCAGTTTTGAGGGAGTGCAGTTTCTGTCCCTCTGTAGGATTTTTTTTAGGTAGTTTAAGACGGCATCAGTGGTTGAGGACTATATCCACTTGCCTCAGGTGGAGTTACTGAATCATACACACACACACACACTCAAACACACACGCATGCAAAAATGTTCTGCCTCAGACTCATGTCCACATCCTTACACCGAGTCCTTTTCAAATCCAGCACAAGACTAGATTCAAAAAGCAGATGAAAATGGAAATCAACCTCTATTCTGTTTGAATCTCTGCATATCTTATGAGCTGCGTATCACTGCAGAGATCACCTGTCCCTAAATCTACCTGCTTATTACTGTAATTGACAGCCGGCGTTGTTTCCCACATGCAAAACTATTCCCCAAATTTGGAGCGATGCCAAACTGCAAAGCACTGCAATACACCAACTGCCATCTTCATTTTTATGGGATAAGTTTCATAAGAAAATTACATTCTCCACCATTTAAAAAAAAAAAAAAATATGACACCTGCTTGAAATTATAGTTGACAGCATGTGAGTAAAAGTGATTAATATCGAGGCTATCAGCTATCTGGAGCCCTTCTCACAAAGGAGATATTGGAGAGGAGGCGATCACCTGTGATATTAAACTACTGAGCTATAAAATATCAGCTAACAGTAGCATTTAGGAATGGAACCTCATACATTAAATGGGATAAAAACTCATAAGTTCATTTAGAAACCAAAATTGCTTTGCATAACAGCCAGTTTAGCCAAAAAGAGCCACTGAAAACCAACTGTGTTTTTTAATGATATTTATATCTGCTGCCGTCACCAGTGATGTGCTGCCATTCCAAGTGCAGCATTTAATTTAGCATGATGTTTATATGACGTGCGCTACACGTGCGCCTTTGTTCTCCATAATGTGTTTTGTTTGGTCCATGTTCCTGTATGACAGTGATTAGCTGTGATGGATGATAGTGACCCAGTAATTGTGACAAGGACACAACATTAACACTGGAACAGGGACAATGGCACTGCAGCTGCATGGCCGCTGCATTATTCAGACAGGATGGATGGATCGAGAGGAAAAAGGGGGGGATGGGGTAAAAAAAAAGGGACAGGAAGGAAGGATTGGACGTGGGAGGAAAAGTGGGGTTGGGGGGTGGGTATGGTGAGATGTATGGGGAGAAATTATGAGGGTGAGAAGGGAGTGGAGGGAGGATGGGTAGATGCAGCAGAAATGGACAGAGGGAAAATAATGGATAAAAATGAGGAGATACACCGAGAAACTGACATGACAGTTTGTTTTTTTTCATGTGTATGTGGCATGTGTGGGGTGTGGGAGCCATCTGAAACATCTCATTTTAAAACCACAACGCATAATTTTTAGATAAAAAGAAATGTCTGTTACATTCATTCTAATAGCAAATGAGTTCACATAATGATGACTAAGGTGACACTCCTGCACTAGTGCACAGCTGACCTTTTAGTGAGCTTTTTTTTTTTTTTTTTCACTTCATAATGTCTGGAATTGCTGAAGTGAAATTATAGCATGGCTAATTATTTGACAATTCCAAGAGTTTCTCAAAGAGTATTTTTTTCTTCTTTTTTTTTCTACAAGAGGCTTAAAACAGAAGTGTAATTTATAAGCAGCAGTTCCAGCGTTTAATAAGCAGTGATTAATTAAGTCATTACTGAACCAACTCCAGGGCTCTAATTTTGCACGTTCAGCAGCTAGTTGTCCAGTAGAAAACAGTATGGCTTCAAAAGGTTAGATTTCCAAAGCTTTAACATTTACAGTGCGGTGTACCACAGGGTAGCTGCCGAGGACCACTGCAAATTTTCACCCTAACCCACTTTATATAACGGCAGTGTCAAATAGAGACTTGACTGATGCTCTGCATGTAGAATTAATATAAGTTGTAATGTGGGCATTAGTTAATTCATCAAAAACTAAAAACATTTTATTTGGATCATACTATTCCTTGAAACAAAAGCCACAGTTAAACCGCTGTGAAAGGAGTATTGATCAAGTAGTGGAGAAAAAAACTCCTAGGTATTGTATTAGATTGTATTAGATAACAAATAAAAAAAGTTAAATAAACCTTTATTTAACCAGCTGTTTACAGCTGGTCCAAAACGGAGTGGAAGAATTTAAAATACAGAAGCTGGAAGAAGCTGAGCAAACATCAAAAATTTGAAAGAAGGGCAAAGCAACATATAAAAAATGTTATTTCACAGCAGAGAAACAAACGTTTTATGAAACAAGCCAGGCCAGAGCCATTCTGGTTAATATGCAATCAGAAATGCTATGTTTTTTATACACCATTTCACAATTACACATTGATTTTAGTGGAAATTACCCATGTTAGTAATGGGTCTAATATTGCTCTTGTAAGTTGTGGAGCTGCAAGGTTTTTAGATGGCTTACCAGAAAGCAATGTTTGTGTTATGATGTAATTTTAATAATTTTAATTATTCCTGTTACTGAGAGTATGATGGTTATTTTCTGTATGGGAGGATGTTTTTATCACTATCTCTAGCTCTGTCTGTTTTACTATTTTGTTTTAACCCAATATAAGTAAACTACAGAGAATTAATTCTGTTTGATGCGAGTATAAGTGTTTTTTTTTTTTTTTTTTTCAAGTGATTTAATTTCTCCTTCAAACTGAATCACAAGTATTGAGCTTTGTGCCATCTGTCTTTTTGTGAGAGCAGGTGTGACTTCTCAGTCGGTGGATAACTCCTTTTGGAATGTAACCTGATAAGAGACGTGCAATTTTCCCCGTGTTTATGCACCAGTGATCAGCCAGCACAGCTTGGAAAAATGTTGAAAACATCAAAAACAGCAATATATACATTTCTTATGATGCATAGTGAGGCTCGCTTCCATGTCAGGATTTCTTTTTTCTTAGAGGCCTTTTTCCATTTAGTAGATATTTCATTTTGTAGTAAAACACTTAATGTGCACAGCATGGTCCATTTTTCTAGTGGAATAAGAAGGATCCATGCAGAATTAATCACTAAAACCCTGAACTGAAACAGAACTGAGAACAAAACTAGGATGGATGATGTGGAGACGGATTTAAAATTCACGCACCCGTCCACCCACACACATACACACACACATACACACACACACACACGACCAACCTGACTGCTACACTGGCTGCTATAGAAACCACCACTTGAAACATTGTAGGGAACACAAATAAAGTATTTTGGTGTAGGAATGCTATGATCCCCTCTGTCCCTCAGAGGAAGAGCAAACTAAACTGGAAAGGTGTGAAGAAAACGCAGGTTGACTGACGATTCTGATGGAAAGATGACAACGGCTGACTGTAGGCTGATATTGGGTGTTAATTTACTGACGGTGGTTGCTCAGTTGTTGCTATAGGTGGTTACTACCTGGATGGATGGATGGTCCTAGATAGTTTCTAGAGTGTTGCTAAGTGGATGTTTGGGTGATGCTAAGCAGTTGCTATGGTGCTCTGGGTGTTTGCAAAGGTGTTGTTTCTAGGCAGTTCCTATGGTGGTCTGGGCAACTGCAAAGGTGTTGTTATTAGGTGGTTGCTATGGTGTTCTAGCTGGTTGCTAGGGTATTGCTATGATGTACTGGGGGGTCGCTATGGTGCCGCTGAGCGGTTGCCATGGTGTTCTGGGTGGTTGCTGTAGTGTTCTTAGAGGTTGCTAGGGTGTTGCGTAGCAGTTGCTATGGTGTTGCTGAGCGGTTGCGAGTGTGTTGCTAGGCAGTTACTATGAAGCTCTGTTGGTTGCTAGAGTGATGCTTGGTGATTGCTATGATGTTATAGGCAGTTGCTGGGGTGTTGCTAAGTGGTTGCTACGGTGTTCTGGGTAGCTGCTATGAGGTTCTGGCTGGTTGCTAGTGTGTTGCTAGGCAGTTACTATGATGCTCTGTTGGCTGCTAGAGTGATGCTTGGTGATTGCCATGATGTTTTAGGCAGTCGCTGTGTTAAGTGGTTGCTATGGTGTTCTGGGTAGTTGCTATGAGGTTCTGGGTGACTGTTGTGGTGTTGCTGGGTGGTTGCTATGCTGTTCTGAGAGATTACTAGTGTGTTGCTTAGCGGTTGCTATGATGTTGTTGGTGGTTGCTCGTGTGTTGCTAGGCAGTTACTATGATGCCCTGCTGGTTGCTAGAGCGTTGCTAGGTGAATGCTATGATGTTTTGGACGGTTGCTAGGCTGTTGCTAAGTGGTTGCCTTGGTGTCCTGGGTGCTTGCTAAGGTGTCATTGAAAGGTTGCCATGGTGTTCTGGGTCCTCCCTGGCAGCCTCTGAACATTCCACCATTCATTTCTATGGGGCAAAAAAAATTGAGTACTGTAAATATCGCAAAAAAACAAGTCAAGGATGATATTAGAAGACAAGAAGAGGCGAGACCTGGCAAAGTTACAGCTCTTGACATTCAGGAACTCTCCAATCTTTGTGATGATAAAGATAGCACTCAGGAATGTTACTAAATAATAAAAGCCCCTTCCCTTCAACAACAAATAAAATGAGAAGTGGGCACCCTGAGGGCAGTTCTATTGATCCTGAGGCCTTTATCTCTACACTGAGAACCTGTGATGTTGCCACTGCTGTTCACACGAATGAAAAATGTGATGTTTGATGAGAGCGGCTATGTTTACATTACTGTCTAGACGTGTGGAAACAGATTCTGCAGCTTCTCCTGGACACAAGAGACCAACTTAGCGTAATAACTGTGAAGAGAAAATATACATGTCGTCTTTCATGTTTTGAATTTTAATTAGTCAAGTCCAAACTGCTTGTTAAACGGTTAAAATGTACATATCCGTGCCCGGCTGGACCGCCTGTTTTCCTGCACAGACTCGGGTTAAAAGGCTTTGGTACACTGAGGTCAGTAGGTTCAGTATTGCAGCTCATGTATTCGGTCCTATCATGGTCTATTTTAAGTTTTGCTCCATGTTAAAATTTGTTCAGTCTTGCCTTTGGTGTCAGTGAGCTGGTAAAATATGCATGGTTTGGACTTTTCACCTTTCCGATTTTTATTCCTTGTATAAATCAAAGGAAAATGGAGCCTTTTATGGTTGGAGCTCATCCATGTTTGATGTGCAGCCAGGAGGGAGACCTAGATAATAGAAGCTATCAGAGACATACAGTGCTGTACGGCGCTGTGAGTGTGTGTGTGCGCGCACTCGCACATCCTTGTGTATGTCTGTGTGTATGTGTTTGTGTGCACGCACGCATGTGTCTGTGTGTGCATGTCCTCTTTTGGATTCTGTTTCATACCCAGGCATTAATGGACTTGAATGTATTACGACAGAGACACTTTCAGAAGCTATGACACTGAGCTAAATGGGTTCACACAGACGCACACACACACACACACTCACATGCACACACACACACACACACATACACAATTACACATGCATGCATGCACACATAAGCATGTATTTAACAGCTATATTAAAATGTCTGACTGCAATAACACGCAACACAAGGCAGAATCAGCCACTAAAATAAATGACGGCAACTAGTCAGGAAATGGTCGGCCGTAAAATATCTTCAGAGAGGATGAGTGTCCTGTCATGTGACTGTGAATTAAACAACTTTGAATTATGAAATGGGAAGTATTTTCTTCATTTTGTAAGACAGACTCACTTTCTTTTCCCATTTTCCTGCAATTAAGAAAAATATGTTTTTAAACACAAGGAAGCACTCAGTCAGTATTAATGCGTTGTCGCTGATTTTATTGATTTACTCTTCATTCCTCATGCATTCATCCTTTCATTCATTCAGTTTTCTACCCCGAAAATTGCACGAGGCGAAGAGTGAAGGGTATGGAGTAAATACCTGTGGGGAAATACCGCAAAGTATTCAAAGTGCAGCTAAGCAATTCATCAGCGGCCATGGACGACAGATAGCTGGCCGTCCTCGGGCTCAAACTGTAAAGAAACTTCAATCAGATCCCCAGCCGAGTGGGTTGTTGTGGCCCGTGGCAGGTTGCTCGCGCTGTGGGACAGAATCAATAGCCATTTGAGGAACATGACTTTGTAATGACTTTATTATCACATGGCAAGCACTGCTGCTCGAGTGTGAGTCAGATACACACACACACACACACACACACACACACACACACTTCATACTCCTAACACACATGCACGCCAGACAGAAAAGAGGCACACCGACGAGGATTATGTCACAAACAAAATCGCAGGGTGCGGCGTGCACACATATAAATACACACGTTTGACACAAGCAGATTATACACGCTATAGCGATGCACAATGCGCGTACACATGTACCCACGCATGGCAGGGATGATTATGAAGGAAGTACAGTAAGCAGACACTTTGGAGGATAATCCCCTCCCGGCTCTCAGTGGGAAATGTCAAAATAATTATCAGACTAGACAGCTCAGTGGGCAGCCAGAACCTCTTCATTACCGAGCAAGGTCGAGGAGGCTGACGACTCCAAAAACCTGGCAACGCGCAGCACGCCAGGTTTGACATGACACTCCGAACACCCCGTCTACCTCTCTCTCTCTTTCTCTGCAGGTTTTATTTTGCTTCTCTTTTTAGCACCTATCCTGCAAATTATCCTTAAATGCTCACAGGAAAAAAAACTGCAGTTTGGTGCAGCAAACAGCGACTGATGTTCTTGCTCATTTCATACAGTTAACTTTGTTTTATTATGTCGAGTGCACTATTCTGGTAGTTTGAGATCCTGCAACAAAACACAAAATCAAGTGTGAGCTGAATTACCTGGCCTTGCGGACCACCAGTCCTGTTAGTCAGATTTTACTGCATAGTCACTTCAAATCCTTTAGAGGAAAGTCTCTGGAGACTTTGGAGGAAAATACAAACTAAAACGGTGTTGGTATTCAGAGACCGAACTTCCACTTTCACCTACAAGCTGCTTTTCTATTAAGAGTCAATGTATACCTGCTTTTTTGGGTGTACAGGCTCTTTAAGTGACAGTTTGGGTTCTTATGTAGTTCCACTCACTTCCTTTGCTGCAGGATGGCCCATATTAGTTTGTGGTATGTAGCTAAAAGAATATAAGAAACATTAGTTATGCAGTTGATGGATCAGACTATACAGGTAAAAGTATGAACTATCACTTTAAGAATTTCAGGTGAAGCTGCTATTAGGTCGGAAACTGAAGATCAGAAATCCGAAATCTTTACTGTCATTATGCCAAAAACACAACAAAACTGTGTGCGTTTCCATTTCCAGTGTTTCAACATAAAGATAAAAAGAAGAACAGTAACTGAAGAAAAAGAAAAAAGAAAACAATAAATACATATGCAGTAAGTGAAAATATATTACAACTAAATTAAGTGTATTTCTCTTTGTATTTGTAGAAATCTGAGGTACTGCAAGTGTGCAACAGGACTGAGCAGCACTGTATTAAAATATCCCGATAATACTCAAAATTTTGCAAATACGTGGTGAATAAGGTTTAAAATTGTTTACAAGTGTAATATCTGATTTTTTTTTCATTTAAAGAAATTACACATCTTTTCCCCGCCACATTACCTCGGAGAAGTGGGATTAAAATGAGCATGTGCTCTTAAATATTTGTTGCTGACCAATGCAAGCTGTTTCTCTCAAGTTAACACCAGCAATTCTGAGGAAATACTTTGGCTGTCAGCCGATTTGCTCTCTCGGCACCAGGTTGAGCCTGTAATTGTCCTCGTCACCACACAGCCTCCCATTCATTGCCATGTAAGCAGCTGCGCGGTGCATTCTGGCAGCGTTTTGTGGCGTTTCGAGAGACGGGGGCGTCGCGCTGGCATCTCCTGATTTCCATAAAGCTGAGGTCTAGGCTATTTAATAATGAAAATTAGGGGCGTCCAGCATGACTTGGCATCTCTGGAAACCCCCGGAGAAACTTTTAAAATAACCATTTTCAATCTGAACTGACAAGAGATTCAGCAACTGCATGGTTTTATTTCTCATCCAAAATGTTTTCAGGAACACATTTCGGTGAAGTAGTTTTGTAACATAAAGGAAAGTTTGCAAAAGAGCCGCCATGCTGGTCTGGTTTGAAATCCTCGGGAGTGTTTGCTCGGTTGCGGGAGCCCGGCAAAAACAGATATGCGCTGGCTCAAAGTCCCAACATATTAAGGAGAAATTAATAAGAGCAGTGTCTAGATTTTCCTGCTTGAAATGCAGCTGGGAAAACCTTAGTTTGATGGCACCAGTGGCCCATCAAAGATCCAAAACTGAGAAAAAGTGCAACACCTGGCATCAAAAACACGTTCTTCTATAAATAAAAGAAGAAAAAAGACAAACTGATCACCGTCCACAAACCTTGCGATAGGCTGTGCTGGCTGTGTTCGTGAGGCTGCTGCAAATATGAATGTTTGTTATCAGAAAAAAAAAAAAAAAAAGGACCAGAGCCAA
Organism: Myripristis murdjan; assembly: GCF_902150065.1. Taxonomy (NCBI): domain Eukaryota; kingdom Metazoa; phylum Chordata; class Actinopteri; order Holocentriformes; family Holocentridae; genus Myripristis; species Myripristis murdjan. Next base: position 3,335,232 of record NC_043991.1, on the reverse strand, counting down.
GACACGATCCCCGCTCGGTGATGTTAATGCAGGCGCACAGGGCGACCGGCCAAGAGCAGCAGGTGTCACCGCCGAGCGTCCGACGGAGAGAAACGCCACGGCAGCCGTTCGTCAAACTGATGCTGCTGGACGGGAGTCAAGAGAGCCGGTTTCCATGAGAGAGAGAGAGAGAGAGAAAAATAACACTGTAAAAAAGGAGACATACAAAGGCTATTTCCTGCAGTTTGGATTTATGGACGGCTCAGAGGCCAAGAAAAGAGCGAGAAGAAGCTGCAGAGGAAGAAGACGCTGGAGGGAAGTTTAAAGTCTTACAAATTAAAAAGGCATTCAGACAAAAATGATGGCAACTGGCTGCTTAAACCTTTAATGTTTTTGCGAAGGAGGAAAAAGGGGGATTAAATTATCAAAAAAAAGGAGTTTAAATGAGAAATGCATGTAAAGATGAAGTGACCTGATAAAGTAAGACTTTACAAGTGTGACTTTTCATTATGAATATATTTTGACAGATACAGCAGACAGATTATAGTTTCTTGGATTGATTAGAAGTCATGATATTTCAGAGGAGCATGAACAGCAGTTTATGTCTAAGTATAAAGTATAAAGAGGGGAGGATTTTTCAACACAACTGGACAGACAACATTGTCTCCAAAAAATTACATTCTCATGCAACTAAACTGCATTTTTAATTGAATTTAATTTAACATTTTGAGGCTCAGTCAGCATGACTTTAACCCAGGAGACCCTGAGTTGAAGCAGCAGTGGTTTTCATTTTGCCATACTTTGCTTCACCTTACCTTACCTTAACCAAAACAAGTGTTTTTTAAGCCTAAACCGAAACTTTCCTAACCTTAACTGCGTGGTTTTGCTGCCTAACCTTAACCACGTGACACTGACACGTGAATAAAATCAGGTTTGCCGCTGCGTCTGATTTGAGAATACAGTTCAGTTGTACGGGAACCCCACATGCTCACTATAAAAGTCGGTTTTGGGTTGTTAAAAATGTCTGAGACTCGGGGTTTGCATGACTGAACTGGTCAGATTGGAGCTGCATGTTGCTGCAGCACGCTGAGCTGAGTGACAAAAAAAAAAAAAAAAAAAATCTAATTATAGCAAGCCATTTTGTCTCATCCTCAGTTTTAATTTTTTTTTTCTGACGGGGGGATGAGGTAATAATTTCAGCATATTTAAACTTGTTCCCAGAAAAAGATCCTGAAACAAGTGAAGCTGCACTAGAAACATTGATGTATTAATTTAATACATCAATTTTCATTTTAACACTGAATTTTATGTGATATGCATGAATGACTTTGCAGTGCAGTTTTTTTTTGTTTTTTTTTGCAGTGCATTTATAGATAAAATAAGAATGAGTGTATTTAGTTATTTTTGTTTTTTGTTACATCATATGGTACACCTGATCAGAAACATCAGGGGCAAGACTGTTCCCAAGCAAGTCTCTCCCCTCTCTCTCTCTCTCTCTCTCTCTCTCTCTCTCTCTCTCTCTCTCTCTGTGTGTGTGTGTGTGTGTGTGTGTGTGTGTGTGTGTGTGTGTGTGACAGACCTCATTAGACCAGAGTAATGGCGGTGCGTGTGCCGAGTGTATTAGACAGTTGTTATTAATACATTTTATGGCTCTGTGTCCCGGGTTAACTGCACTTTTATCTCACCTTGACTGACCTTCCCACACACAGGCATTTACACACACACACAAACACACACACACACACACGCACACACACACACACACACACGCATGCACACACACAGCCATTATACCAAAGGGACTGCACGCGAGGGACATTTCAGCGCAAATGATTGAATGCTTCAAATAAAGGACCTTGGAAAAACATCTGGGCGAGTGACAAATACATCCCTCTGGCTGTGTGTGTATGAAACACACAGATACTGCAGTAAGGGAGAGAGAGAGCGGGCGAGCGAGAGAGAGAGAGAGAGAGAGAGAGAGAGAGAGAGAGAGCAGTGTGTGTTCTTGAGTTATCTCCAGCACTACACAAAGACCTGCAAGCCTGCTACCACTGGCGAGGTGAATGTGTGTGTGTGTGTGTGTGTGTGTGTGTGTGTGTGTGTGTGTGTAAATGTGTGTCCTTGCCAGCCACTTGACATCACACAGCCCTCTCATGGCAAGCCTCTCAGATCAGTAGCAGAATGGATAAGGCTATTTACCAGCAGCTTATGTGGTGTGGGTCAGAGCCGCGCTAACACTTTAATGGCTGTCGAGTGCGGCGGCTGCACGGAGAGGAGCGGTTTTATCTGTCCGCAGCACCTTGAGTTCGCCTCCGGATGAAAATTGATTCACAAATTAAATTTTTGGCAACAGATAGCGGGCCAGAAATAAGAAGAGCACTGTGAGAAAGAAAAAAAAAAAGCCAGGGAAAATAAAATAATGTGTTTTCTCCCTGGATTTCTGTTGTGAGAAATGAAATTTTCATCGTTAATGTAAAACTGACCAGCACTGGAGCTCTGAAACCGCAGAGTTAGAGTGAAGTTGTATTTCAGAATAAAAAGTCCATACCAGTAATTGAAACATTTGCATATTTAGTATGATATCTAAAATATGTATATGCATTCAGAGCTGCCATGTCATATTTCTCCTCCCTTTCCTCCAGCCGCTGGTTTCCATTCATTCCACGACGATATGAACATGAACTTTCAGAGCCTTCACACTTTCTTCACTCCAGTTTTCCATCAGCGGAATAAAGTCCTCCACATGAGTTTTCCTAAAAGCAGCAGCACTGTTGGCCTTTCAGGACTTTTTAAAATTTTAAATGCTTCCTCCTCCTCCTCCTCCTCCTCCTTTTGTTATGTTGTAGGAAATCTACAACATAACAAAAATGAATGAAAATCGTGCTCGCTCAAATCAATCAATCAGTCAAACTTTATTTATAGAGCACTTTTCATACAAAAGGAGCAGCCCAAAGTGCTTTACATAAAAACAATACAACAAACAATAGACACACACAAACACACACACACACACACACACACACACACACACACACACACACACCCAAATTTAAAAACACTGAGGAATTAAGAACAGTGAGGAAACGCTCTCCTACACTCACCACTTTGAAGTGAGGAAACACCAGAGAGAAGATAATCAATACTATAGAGATACAGTATAAGATGATTGTATAGATTAAAATTCAGTAAATATCTAAGAAATAAAAGTAAATAAAAGTAAATAAAATAAATAAAAGTCAGTTAAAGGCCAAACTAAAAAGGTAGAAATAATAAAATAAATAAAATTCAATTAAAAACCAGTCTAAAAAGGTAAAATAAATAAATAATAAAATTAATAAAATTCAATTAAAAACCAGACTAAAAGGTTAAAAATAATAAATAAATAAAATTTAGTAAAATAAAATTTGGTTCAAAGCCATACTAAAAAGGCAGGTCTTGGGTTTGCTTTTAAAAATGTCCACGTTCCACAAATCATACATAGCACATTAGTACTGGAATTAACTTGGCACAGGCTAACACGATTAAGGTTGGCCAGCCAGATCATCGAGTTGAAAGGTAATATTACAAAATGCTAGCAAGCTAAATAGTTAACAGGCTAGTGAATGAGCGAGGTGGTTAACACCATCAGGGAGTGCTAATTTGGGCCATAAAACAGGCCAAGCAAACATACTAACAAACAAACAAATGGACAAATAAACAAACTGGACAGTAAAGTCCTTGGACTTTAACTGAACTTTAACCAGCCTCTGATTCAAGCCAGTCGCCAGAATAAAATGTTGCTTTTTGACGTTTCTGCAAACCAACAATTATGTTAAAATGTCACTTCTGAACATGATTATGAACCAAAAATACTGTATGTTCCAAATCAACATTTAGACCTCATGTCTTCAGCCAATAGCTCGTTAGCCTCTTGTGCCACTTCCCTTTGCTTCATTAGCCACCAAAACGACTTGGTTCAGGTTAGGAAGGGGGCGTGGTTAATGTTACATAAACGGTAGTGTTGTTTGTTTGCTTTGTACGACGCCACAAAACCTGAAATTATGACACTAAAGCATATCTTTGATTTGCAGACAAAACAAAATGCCAACATTTTCTCCTTGTGACTGGGCTGTTTGATTGACAGCTCACCCAGAAACAACCACAGTGCAAAGCAAAGCGTTTGCGGACGAACTTGGGGTCAAACATAATTTTATATTTTAAAATTTCAGTCGTGGTTCGCTGCTGAGGTGTTAATCAGATCAAATTTCTTATCACTGAGAACTCTGAGCTGTGTGAAGATGTGAAGAAACGTCACAACTCGGCCAAATCGTGTCACATATTTTGATTTACTCGACTTGATTCAGTGAACTGGTGAGTTCTCGTCCACTTCCTGCTGGGAAACTGGAATAACCAGTAAACACTGATCATAAGCCCACATCAGTGAAAATGTACTTTCCTGATTGAATTTAAAGTAAAACAATCATGTCATGTCAGAGGTTTATATGCTACAAATGTGATTTTATAGCAAGGGAAAAGCGTGTTTTTCCTCCGTTGAGTGATGACATCATCCCAAACCCACACAGACATCATATTTTACAACAGAGGTCTTCAACAGGGGGTCCGTGACCCCTAGGGGGTCCACAGAGGTTCTGCAGGGGGATTCTGAAATTTTTGGCTGAAATTTTTAATATATTTTTTAAAAAAATTTGGTAACACTTTACAATAAAGTACAAAGTACAACAATCAACGTTAGTTAACGTTAGTTAATGCTGTAATGGTTAATTAACTGTTAGTTAATGATTATTATGGCATTTAGTAATGTTAATAATATCTACAATAACCCTTAAATAACATATAAATTAATACCTTAGCATGAACAGCATTAGTACATGATTCTTAGACACATTACTTAACGGTTAGTTCACTGTTACGTCATGTTTATTACCTGTTACTTCATGTTTATTACCTGTTACTTCATGTTTATTACGGCATTAATTAACGTTAATTGTTGTACTCTGATTGTAAAGTGTTAACAAAATTTTTTACCCGATTTTTTTCCCCCACAAACTTAAAAGTCTTTAATAGTTCAGTATTGTTTGCAGTGTTACAGATATGTTTATTCAAGGCCATCACTTATTTTTGTTTCCACTTTACCTTTTGCTGTCACTTTACCTTGCATGTTTAAAATAAAAACCCAAATACATAAACCTGTGTATGATTTAAATAGCTTAGTACTGAACGCACAATAACAAGGTACATTTCTACACGTCAGCAGGCCCAGTTTCATATAAAGAAAAGACAAGACATAAAAGAGGGAAAAAGGAAAAAAGACAGCTCACATTAAAGGACAATGTGTGTTAATGGGACTGTGCAACCTAACCCGTAGACACACACACACACACACACACACACACACACAAAGCCATTAAGGTTTCCCAGCCTGTGAGTTTCTGAAGGTGGTTTCCTCCTGAGCAAACTAAAAATGAGAGTGAGAGGCACCGTAACCCTGAAGCTTATAATTTTCCTGCAAGTTTCAGCATTTCAGAGAGAGAGGGGGCTCGGCCGGGTCGCCTTCAAATAGCATTGCCATTTTGAACGGCGAGCCGAGCCGTAAACCCCGCCGAGCGCCGCCGCCGCCGCCGCCGCCACCGCCCATGTGACTGCACAGTCCCTGCACCCGGATATTGTTTGGGTCTGACAATAACGCCTCCCCTCCGAGAAAAGCTAATTACACAGAATGTCATATATCAGCCGACCAAAATCATACACACAGATATGCATTCATACACACACACACACACACACACACACACACCTAAACTGACAGCTGAGGTTCTGCTGAAGGTCATTCATAATGATTAAAGAGGCGTCTCTGCAATGATTTCCAAATGACCCTCGGGACGCTGCGACCACTGACACCTCGTGAAGAGAAAATTACTTTATCCTGCCCTGGGATACCTGACTTCAGACAGACAGACAGACAGGCTGACAGACTAACAGACAGTGAGACGGGAAAGAGAGGCAGATAAACAGGCAGACAGGTAGACAGACAGGTAGACAGACAGACACGGAGATTGCATTACAGGCCGGAAAGACAGAGAGATAAGCAGATATTGAGATGCATGGGCCATCAGTCAGCCAGACGGACGAGAGAGACAGGCGGACAGGCAGACGGGTTGTTTAGCGGACAGGTAGACAGGTGTGGAGGACGACGTATGGGAAATCAGACAGGCAGACAGACAGACAGACAGACAGACAGGCAGACAGACAGACAGGTTGTAGCCCAGAGCAAGAAACCCGTCCATCCAAGAACAATCCCAGTCAGCACCACTGGGACTGTGGCCCCCACTGCACCCCCAACACACACACACACACACACACACACACACATACACACACACACACCCTCCAGCTCTCTTTCTTCAACCCGCTGATACAGAGGTTTTGGTAATAGCCACTCTGATGGTCTGATGGCTAATTTCACCTTCATACACATTGTGTGTGTGTGTGTGTGTGTGTAATAATCACCTTGAGCCATACGCCATACTGTCAGCGGATGCCCCCCAGAGATCGCCCAGGCTTGATTTGACATCATAACACACACACACACACACAAACACACACACACACACACACACATTCTGCTGGTATTTACATATAAACTAGCCCAAGTGTCACCTTCACACACGTTTCAAGGTTATCGCTTAAAAATCGCAAAGAGCCGAGGGTGAAGCAGCTTCTTTATGTGCGGCAGATTAAGGAGCTCCAATCTACAGAAATATCCAAACAACGTCCTCTGCTCATCAGCTGATTGTTCACAGCAGGGATTATTTTGTGATTCTGGACTAGATCAATAAATAAAATTGAATTGAATTGAATTTTCTCTGCGTCCATTTTGCCTGCAAAAGGTGCGATCTGCTTTTCACTTCAGGGTTCACACAGAGACGGCGCCTTGCTGCACCGTACTGACCGCTTTAATCTGAGGTTCGGTGTTAAAATCTTGTTTTCTTAGAATAAGCAAACAACTAAAAAGCAGCTCTGCCAGTGGGATGAAATAATCCCACTTGTTTCTTGAATTTTCTTCATTCAAGTTTAATTTTCTTGATCCAAGTGCAGCTGATCTGCCTTTTTCTGCCTTGTTTCAACACATTTATACTGACTCCCGGAAAAAAAAAAAAAAAAAAAAAAAAAAACTAAAATAAGTGAAACTGCATTGGAAACATGGATTTTTTTTTTTTTTTTTTTTTTTTTTTTACATGGTGTAAAGAATAACAAGGTTTCTAAAGTAATATTCCAGTGTTTTGGGCATCATGTCCTTTTTCTGACTTCCCCAGACTGAGACCAGATGTTGGACACCATTCTCTCCTCTGTACGTCCAGTGGTTCAGTTCCTATGGGTAGCATTTATGGTTAGCTTAGCATAAACACTTGAAGTATATGGGAGTCGTTAGCCTGGCTCTGTCAAAGTGAAAAAATAAACCTCACAGCCGCTCTGAAGCTGTCTGATTCACACAGCGGATCATGTGGATTTGAAATTCACATCATAGGATTTAACCGCTGAATACATCTTTTTGTCTATCGCAGTGACCGGCGCACCGCTGAAGGTGGAGGAAGATCCAGCATGAATTAACTTCCCCTAAAACAACTCTTTTTTTTCTTCTTCTTTTTCTTTTTTCTTCTCTCAAATCCTATGATGTTTTTCAAAAACACGTAATTCATTTTGTAACTCAGACAGCCTCAGAGATGTGTTAGGTTCATTTTTTTTTATTTCGACAGAGCCAGGCTAATGACTCCCATAGACTTCAAGTCTTTATGCTAAGCTAACTGGAAATGCTACCCACAGGAACGTACAGAGGTGAAGACGGTGTCCAACATCTGGTCTCAGTCTGGGGAAGCCTGGAAAAAGGGGATTCTGCCTAAAACATTGGAATATTCCTTTAGGACCAACACCTTATGAGACCAAATGACTTGTTGAGATGGAGATTTTCTTGCAGTGTATTTTGTAAATGAGCAGCCTGTAACTTCAAAAACAGCCAGTGATGGATAAATAGGTGTTGTATTTTTCAAACGATAGACTTCAATGCAGACTTGAAATATTGTCAAAATATTTGGTTTACTGGAAAGGTGAAATATCTGCACAGTGTTATCAATCAATCAATATTGACTCTGATCCCTTGACCTGCTGATGTTTACTTTTCTGCTGCTTTTTATGACCACGTATAACAACTGTCAGCTACAAAAAAAAAAAAAAAAAAAAAAAAAATCTTTATTATAGTCGTAACTCTTTGCCATATCCTGATATACATTTTTCACATGATCTGATACACAAACATTACAAGTGAGCCAAACTGTTACAGTGGCAGGGCTCACACACACACACACACACACACACACTCTGTGATCACACAGGAGCGCGAGGTGCCGACATCAGCAGCTGAGCCTCGTGCGTCTGACAGCCGCGGCCACACGGTTGCTGCGACTTGCATCATCACATTTTCAAACATCATGCATTTTCCAGCAGCCGGCGCCTCATCAGTACAATAACCTGGCAGTGAACCGCCGCTCGCCGCCGCCAGACACCGAGCCGGCCGGCCGCGGGCTCAGCTTCATCAAGGACACGCTCAACATACTGATTTTGGTGGTTTTGATTTATTTATTTGTCTCGTCTTCCTGGCCCACCGCAAAAAACCTCAACATTTATTCTGAAAATCTTGTTTTTCTTAAAGCAATGTAAAAAAATGTGCCAGCGGGATGAGATAATCCCATTTGTTTCCAGTGCAGTTTCATTTCTGAAACAAATTTTCTGCCAAGACAGCTTCAGAGTTGTTAAGATAGAGCCAGGCTAACAACTCCCATAGACTTCAAGTCTTTATGCTAAGCTAACATGAAATGCTACTCACGGGTCTCAAACCACTGGACGCACAGAGGTGGAAATGGTATCAAACATCTGGCCTCAGTCTCAGGGGAAGTCAGAAAAACATGATTTTGCCCAAAATGTTGGAGTATTTCTTTAAAAATCATGTTTTTTTTTTCATCAAACATGTGAAAAAATCTGGCTGTGGGATGAGATAATCCCACTTGTCCCAGGGCAGTTTCACTTATTTTGGGATTTTCTTTGGAAACAAGTATAAATCTGCTGGAACAAGGCAGAATAAAGCAGAGCAGCCACTAGGATCAAGAAAATGACACAAAATGACTCAAGAAAAATCTGGAAGCAAGTTGATTAATGCTGGAAACAAGAGGGATTATCTCATCCCACTGGCAGATTTTTTTTTTTTTTTTTTTTTTTTTTTAACATTTTTGCACTAAATTACACAGAATTAACACTGAATATTAGACTAAATGACTTATTAAAATGGAGTTTTTTTTTTTTTTTTTTATGTCCCTGTTATGAGTCTGTCACTGTTTATCCATCTACCCTACATCCAAAAGGTGGAGGGAAACCTGTGCTCTCCTCCTGCCTTGAATATAGAAAAAAAAAAAAAAAAAAAAAAAAAAAAAAAGACAGAAAAAAGTCAGTCAATCCCCCAAAGAACCAGACATGTCATCCCCAAAAATAAAATAAAATAAAATAAAATAAAATAAAATAAAATAAAACAAAATAAAATAAAATAAAAAATACTACTAGTTATGCTGTATGGGAATTATAAGCACATCTTTTGCTAGTCACACTGTTTGGTTAAAATAACTTATTACATGCATAGCAACAAAGAATTCAAACAATGATTTAAATATAAATACATGCAACAGAAAACCTCACAGCTCCAGGTTGGAAAGATGTGAAAAATGGTCAACACGGGCAATAATCGCTCCCATGCACACACACACACACATGCACACATATATATATACACACACACACACAGCTGCTGCAAGCTACGTATCGGGGGGGAAATGAAACAGTCAGGAATTTAAAGCGTCCCATTTATCACCGCTAAAGCTCGTGCATGTTCACTATCGCCTCCTCAGCCGCTCTGCAGGTCACAACCAGCAGGAGTTTTGTGGTGTAATGAACCTTTTTATTCAACACGTGTTGTGATTGAGACGAGGGGGCGTCGGTTTTTACGGCGAGGTCGACCCGGCGGTGCGGCTGCCAGGCTCAACATGTTCAACAACACGGCCGATAAAACAGAATAAGACATTAAAAAAAAACCCCGAACAGTTTTTTTTTTTCAAAGTTTTATTGCAAAAATATAGAATTTGATAACACACTACAAAAAACATCAACACAAACGTAATACATGACAGTCTCAAAGACAAACCAATAGCACGATAGCTAAGTATTTTTTCTGTGCTTTCAATGAATCACAAAACAGTTACTCAGTTGTTCAAAACCTTTCTGTGTGAGTCAGCAACAACACGATTATTGTCTTTGCCCTGCGGGGGAAACCCGAAAACTGCATACCTGCTTCTTGTTGTTGTTGTTGTTGTTATTGTTTGCTTTGATCGTTTTGAGTTGAAGCTGCGCGTTTTGTCCCGTGTCCGCAAGCATCATGAGCCTCCGGACGTCCCGTTAACGGTTTAAAGTTTTGAAAATGTACCTATTTTTTTTTCCTTTTTTTTCTCTTATTATTATATTTTTTTTTTTTTACCTCCTGAGAAGTTAACTATTTCGACGGTTATTCAAGGACATCAACACTATCTTGTTCACCATGATAAAATATTGTTAAACCATACAGATGTTAGTGCAACCTTACCTCGTATGGTGGTAATATCCCCATGCATTGGTGTATGCAAATATGTCTTTTTTGCTAATAACATATCAGATATATTGCTTTTGTACATTTGCTAGAATTCAGTCAAACCCACCACTAAATTGTTTATGCAGCGCTTTTACTCTCTCGAAGAGGGAGTTCCAACAAACCGGCCAATACGCCTGATTTACACGAGACGGTGAAATTAAGAGGAAAATTAAAATTTGAGTCTGTTTTTGATATGGAGAAATGAGATCGCCCTCTTCAGAAAGTCCACGTCAGACACCGTTTATCGAAAACAAACCCCTGCATAAACACTTCCGCCGCACGTTTAATCGAATTCCGGCTCGGCCACTGTGTCAGTCACTGTTCAGTCACAACACATCAATAAATCTTTACAAGTTCTTTGCTGGTTTGCTGTGCTTTGTTTCTTCCTGCTGGATCAGAATTGCTTCATATATTAAATGCCAGGATAAACGCATGCCTTTTGCAAAAAAGTGCTGAAAGTAAATCATCTCGGTTGATAAAAAGTTATTTAACGCTGCGGCGCCCGCGTTCAGCTAAAGCGCACGGCGTGTCTGTTGTTGTCCGGTTTGCGATTAACGACGGATCAACGCCGCTGCTCGTGCACAGCGGCGGTGAAACGTCAGAGACGCTCTCCGAGACACGACGTCCTGCTAAAAATCTGCTGATATCGCGGGCTGGTGCGACTGACCTCCTGTCCTAAATCACATTTTTCCGTCCTCCCTCTTTGTCCTTTTCCGACAGACCGTGTGCTTATGTCCTGAAGATGTGTCGTTGTGCTGAAATGCAAGAAAATGAATCGTTTTATCTTTCATAACTGGCAAAAAAAAAAATAAAAAAACCTTTTGTGTTTAATCATCTGTCGACAATGATTGCTTTTCTTTGTTGAGTTTTGCAAAACATCAACAAGGTTTTGTGCTTAACGGCTGAATTTCAGTGCTTGGATAGCATGGAGAATGTGAACTGTCAGTTTGTGTAGCGATATCAGTTATCAGGGAAATACAGCGATCATTATTATTATTATTATTATCATTATATAGTCAATAATGAAGAAAAACTTTGACAGTAGAAAATCAGTCATCAATAGACATTTTTTTTTTTAGTCAAACAAAAGGGCAACAAATTTCCCATAAAGTGCAACTTAAATTAGTTCCAACATACACATTGTCTGACATTCTTGTTATTGCCTATAGATACCATTGGCAAAAATAAATATAGAGGGCAGTCGGGGCACAGCTGGGGCTTTGCAGTTTGGTGCAGGAGGAGATAATGGTGCTTAAATGATCAGAGGCACTTATAAGGGTGTACTATCCACCAACTGCTTCTGCCCCAGGGTTTTTGTTAAGGTTGGAAATGTCGAGGGCGGTTGCAAAAAAGCCAATAACATGAATTTGGGGGAGCGGGGTAGGAGGAGGGGGGGTGGTAGGGTCAAGAATACGGTCATCAAAACATCATCAAAAGGCATGTGCCGTTCATATGACTGAAGAAACTTGAATTTTAAAAACATGCCGTGTGGGTTAAAAAACCGAACGCACCGAGCACAATAACTTTCTCAGACTGTACACGCCTCATACGGCTCAAAATAAACGATGCATCGCCGCCACGGTAAACATCTGCATAGCCGCGACAGCCATCTGTAGGTTTACAGTGTAATAACAGCATAATAACACTTTTTGGAGATTACAGCCAAAAAGATCACCTCAGATTTAGAAGATACTCAAAGTGTTGGGTGGCGATGACATGCAGATTTAACGACAAATATTCTGGCTGCTGGAATAACAAGAGTGGCCTTACAATTAAAAAAAGCCATTAGAAAACATAGAACTTATGTTGCAGAATGGCTATTGTTCTGCACTATTTTAAATATAGCACTTCAGCCAGAGCCAGATATGAAAAATAGACTGAAGGGACGATGCAGATGTTTAGCTTTCAAGCAAAATTTCACTTCTTATAACCCCTTACAACCTTTTTTGCACACATAGAAGTTAGACTTTGGGATCCCCCTGTTCACCCCCCCCTCTCGTTTGCCTTTTGCAAACCAGTCAAGAGTTCATTTTGACTGTCAGCAATTATTATGAACAGCACTGGCAAAAAAAAAAAACCTCGCAAGCCAGCGGTGACGGTGGTTGCGCCACTAGTGGGGCTCTGCAAACGCTAAATGTTCTCCAACTCCTACGGAGAGGTGAGCATTTAAAAATGAAAAAAAAAAAAAAAAAAAAATCTCTGAAAAGCGAGATACCCCTTTTTTTTAAGACCCCTACATTCTTCTTGTGTGCTTTTCAGTGCCTCTCCTACAGACATGTGAGCGTCTTCACCCTCTTCTACCTCTTACAAAACTAGATTTACAATCTCTTCCTCTTCCTTCCGCTTGTCTTACGCCACAGCACCAGCAGTACAGTGTTTATAACCAAGAACAATATTAGCATGTAATCTGCAAAGAGAATATATATTATATTATATATCTACTGTCAGAATACAATTCCTGCGTAGGTGAACACAATGGTGAAATGGTCAAGCTTTAGCGATAAAGCACTGAGTAGCAATGTATGAACATAACATACCACATCCCATTACCAGAGAGAAGTAAAGCAAGGGCTTGGTCATTGACATCATTGTTTACCTCCAAACCATACCATACACCACAAGTTCATAAATCAATCCCTGTGTGCACTTCTCAGGCTCCCGAGAGACATCTGAGTATTTATGAAGTGTCTCGCTGGGGCCACTCAAAGTATTTCCGGGGCCAAAGCTTGAATCAAACGCCGCTAGAAGAAGATGGTGGACCGGTGGTTCTACATTTGTTCCTCTTTGGGGGCCCCTCGGACAGGACGGCTGCCCTCAACCTGACAGCGATCCTGGTCTAAAAATAGCAGGAATGCCGATTTAGAATATTTTTCACTAACTAGTAATAAATGTACTCTGAGACGCTTGATAAATACTTATCTGACTTGTCCACGTGACGGCGGACAGAAGAACAATGCTCCCTGCTTTGAATTTATAATACATTATATACATGACAGATATGTAGGCAGAGTTGTTCAGCAGTTTGGAGAGTCCAAAATATCTTATGAGTGCGTTATGATGAAACACAACCTGTCTACACGGTTTTTGCTTTGTTTGTTTTTTTTGTTGTTTTTTTTTTTGTTTGTTTTGTTTTTTTAAACAATACACACTACAAATAAATAAATTATCACCAAGCTGATCGATATTGCCCCCTTGCACTCAGCAGTCCCGGGAGAGTGAGGTTGATAGTGTGGCTGAAACTGAAAAAGAGTGTGTGTTGGAGAGACTCCGAGGCATGTCGAACTGAATGGGTTAGTGAGGGTTCTGGTCGGTACCTGAAGATTGTTGGTTCTAAGTGAAGGCTCCACTGAATTCTGAGTGTGTTCTGAGTGAAGGTGCCATTGGAATCCCAATGAAGCATCCACAGAATCTGGTATGAAGGTAGAATGTGTGTGTGTATGTGTGTGTGAGGGTTCCATCAGAATCTGTATGAGGGTTCCTTTAGAATGTGTGTGTGTGTGTGTGTGTGTGTGTGTGTGTGTGTGTGTGTGTGTGTGCGCAAGGGTTCCATCAGAACCTGTATGAAGGTTCCATCAGAATCTGTATGAGGGTTCCATTAGAATGTGTGTGTGTTTGTGTGTGTGAGAGGGTTCCATCAGAACCTGTATGAGGGCTCCATTGGAAGCCGAATGAGGCATCCACAGAATCTGTATGAAGGTCCCACTAGAATGTGTGGGTGAAGGTTCCATTAGAATCCCAATGAGCGTTCCATCATAATCTGTATGAGGGTTCCATCATAATCTGTATGAGGGTTCCATTAGAATCTGTATGAGGGTTCCATTAGAATGTGTGTGAGAGGGTTCCATCAGAATCTGAATGAAGGTTCCATTGGAACTGGAGTGAGGGCTCCATCAGAACTGATTGAACTCTCCATTAGAGGCTGTGTGAAGGTTCCGTTAGGATCTGAGTGAAGGTTCCAGTAGAATCTGAGAGGCGGTTCCATTGGGATCCAAGTGAGGATCCTGTGAGAATCTGAGTGAAGGTTCCTCAGGTATGTGAGTGACGGTCCTGTTATGATCTGAGTCGACGTTCCACCAGGATTGGACTGAACGTCCTGCGGGAAGAAGCGGTCCGAGTGTTCTCTCAGAGTCCCAGCGAGGGTTCCTTTAGAATCCGACTGGAGTTCCTGATAGAACCTGAGTGAGGTTTCTGTTTGAACTCGTGTTCTTGTGTTAGGTTCCACCAAAGTCTGAGTGAAGGGTTCAGTCCAAAAGTTGAAGGAAAATGTTCCATTAAAAAACCTGTGTGGTTTTTAGTGAGTCCAGAGCTGCGTTGGTTCTGAGGGGAACATTCCATCGAGATCTCAGCGGAGATTCCTGTAGATCCTCAGACCAAAGACTCTGCGTTTGAAGGTTTCGCCAGCTGCGGCGTCATGGCCGGCGCTTGTTTCGTGGAGCAGAATGGCATCGTGCCACGTTCTACCCCTGCTTGGCTGCGTTTACATATCAAACCAGGAACAGTTTGTGCTGCAGCGGAGCGTTCTGTACTGTTTGGTGCTCTACATTCAGCCAGGGGACCGGACCCCGCAATATCCCAGAGTCCTCTGCGTCGCCACGTTCCTCACAGCTACAGTACATTAAGACCCGAACCTCCGACGGACAAAGTGAATCCATCAAAGTCGGGGCCATCGTTCTAGTTCCACGCCCGAGATTTTAGCCTCTTTAAACAATTAAAGTTGCATTGTATTCTCTTGTCTTGCATTGCATCATAAAGTAATGTAATCTATATCGTATTGAATAAGACTCTGGACCGTCCAGGAGCTGTGGAGTTAACTTTAGAACTGCAGTCTTAACGGCATGAAAACGTGCCTTAGGCTGAACAAAAACAAACAAAAAAAAGAAAAGAAAAGAAAAGAAAAGAAAAAGGCCAAAACACATCAGCATGGCACAGGATAGATCAAAACTAATCCAGAATTTTTCTCTTGGTCCATTATTACATTATGTTTACCCTGCCTGAGATTGGTGTTCGACTCCACGACTCCCTAACAGAACTGTACATCCAGAAAAATTGTCGGAGAACGATTGACAAGAGTCGGCGTGTGTGTGTGTCCAGATCGGCCGGGCTCGTCTTTTTTACCTGAGACAGGCTCAGACAGTTCAAGCTCGGGCCCATTTCTCGAAAACTCCCAGAACCTCATTTGGTCCAAGAGAACCCCAAGAGACGTTAAAATCACCAAGATCCAATACAAACAGAATAATCAGAACGAAGTTTTTGCACAGTTCGGTTTCAGCTCGCCGGCACCTGCCCTCCGTGTAGCACCACGCGTTTCAGTTCAGTTCAGTTTGGTTTTAGCCGTGCGATGTCAAATCTCCCCCAAAGTGACACCACAACTGAATTCCACACCAGAACCACGGAGATGTGGATCCTCCAGTTTAGATCCATTTCTGTAATAATAAATACTCGGTTTCCTCGTTCGTAAAAAAAAGTGCTAAGCCGATCTAGGTCCAACAGCTAATCCGAGTCACCGTCCTGTCATCATTTAGGTCCATATCTTGTGAGCTGTGTGTGTGTGTGTCTGTATGTGTTTGTGTGCATGTCAGTGTGTGTTTGTGTGTTTGTATGTGTGTGTGTGTTCCGGTTCACACGTGTCAGATGTTCACGGTGGAGTTGATGTTAATCATATGGACTCTCATCTCTTGGATGCTCGTGATGATTTTTTTCTGATGTCCGGCCAGGTTCACTCCTACTCGCCGCAAATCCCTGGAAAACACAGCGCACACAAACAAAAGGACCCTTATTGTGAAGCAATCTGCTACCAAACTGGTGTGTAAAGGACATTTAAACACATTTTAAAAAACATTTAAAAAACATTTGGCATCCACAGTTAATTCATTTCATTTAAAAACATTTGGCATCCACATTTTAAGCCATTTTTTCCCCTCATACATATAATCTGACTGTGTTCTGGTCTTTACAGTAGCGATAGTCATATTTCTTGAAATAGTTGACTGGGAAATAATGTGACAAAATTGTTTAACACAACCGGAAAACAACTAATAGGAAATTCAAAAGCACAGTGTTGAATTATATGCTGTCAATGTAGAAAGAACTTGATCAAAAGGAAAGAAAAGCTGGTTTATGGGATTATTGAGGTGGCTTTTATGATGGTAATCCCATCGTAAATGGGTTTGAGAAGCTAAGATAACGTTGCTTTTCCAAAACGGGAAGGTGTATTCTCTCCGAGTGCTCTCTTGGAAAAAAGGATTCGCAAACTCATTAAATCGACAGAACCGCTCCATTTGGAACAGAACAATTTCATTTCTACTTTCTAAGACCAAGACTGGCAAAATGCTCGTACTGCGGTTCCTTTTTCAGGAGAACATCCTCAGACCAGTGAGAGTATACACCGATGTTTGAGTTTCTTAGTTCTTCAAAGCTATTAACATCTACTCCATCACAGCACCTCCACATCAGCACATCGATATCAGGATCAATACTGAGCTCAACGGTGAAATCATGCCCTCTTCTTCTGAGGATGATGTCAGATCATTAAAGGGCCAGTTCCCTGTTTACAGATCAACTGACCAGCTTTTTGTTGGCCTTTCAAACCCATGACGGCTTGAAGCTGCGGCTTACTCATTTTCTGCAATGTGTGTGTGGGGAAACACTAATTTATGGGTGTGATCTTGCTATTCCCAAAACAAACAAACAAAAAAATGAAATCATATTTTGTTTCCTAACACCTTGCTGTCCTGTGTGTTGGTTTGAAGTCCCTGAAAGGACGGAGATCTTTAGTCTAACGAAGACATAAGATCATAAAACAGCATTCCTCAGTCATGAGCTCCTTAAAGGAACATGCCACTTTTTGGGGAAGATTAGCTTTTTGTGAATAATGTCCACAGTCAGACAAGCAGAATGATACCAAACATCCCTGTGTATCTAAGTGCACAGACAGCCATGCTAACACAATGAATGGCAGCGAGCCTTGACCCCGAGAAATCTGCAAAGAACACTCTCTAGGATCCTCAAAATGTTTTATTTTCAATAGTCCTTTAAATGATATATTTTGCATATGTGTGATGATCCACAGCTAAGACATAAAAACAAGAAAATAGCTTTTTCTTTGGAATCATGTTACAATAATACGCTAATCTCCTGCAAAAAGTGGTGTGTTCCTTCAATCAGAACATTTTAAACACTGAATGTTCACATCCCTGATCTCAAACAGAAATCAGTACGTGTGCATGTGCTGTAATTGTAAATGCATGTGTGTGTGTGTGTGTGTGTGTGTGTTGTGTGCACACACAGGTCCTTACTCTGAGGTCATCTGAGCCACCGTGTCCAGCGAGGAGTAGCCGCCCTCCATGAAGAGCTCGGTGTAGCGGCCCATCTTGATGGAGTCGAGCCACTCGCCAACGCTCTGAGCCAGCGTGGGGTTAGCCGGCTCCACGCTGGCGTGCTCCACCAGCAGGTTGGAAACCCTGGGAGAGGGAGAGAGAGAGAGAGAGAGAGAGAGAGAGAGAGAGAGATGATTCCCAGTGTCACGCCTTTAAAGCTTCATTGAACTGAACTGAAAAACACTAAGAGTGAAATCAGAGGTCTTCTTCAACGTTTTTCAAGCGACGGACCCCAAAACTGATGGAGTGATGGAGCAGGGACCCCCTTCAATATATATTGTATAAAATTGTGTTTCATATTAAACTGGGCCTGGTGATGTGTATAAATGTACCTTGTTCTTGTGCATTCAATACTAAGCTATTCAAATAATACACAGGTTTATTTATTCAAGTTTTTATTTTAAATGTGCAAGGTAAAGTGACAGCAAAGGTAAAGTGGAATGGCCTATTAGTGCCACTGCCATGAATAAGCATATCTGTAACATTGCAAACAATACTGAACTATTAAAGACTTTTAAATTATAAATATATATATATATATATATATATATATATATATTGTCTAATCAGCCAAAAATTTCACAACCCCCTTGCAGTACCTCCGCGGACCTCCTAGGGGTCGCGGCCCCCCTGTTGAACACCTCTGCTATAAATAAACTCGTTATTGACCGATGATAACCTTTCACAGCTTGAACCCAACATTTTATGAGCTAAAGGACATTAAAGAAAATCCAAAATTAAGTTCATGACAGGATGTACATCACAGCTGATTAAACGATCAACTTCGATAATTGCCTCGGCTTTTGAAAAGGCTTGTCGTAGAAATGCAGGAGAAAAACAACATGAAGCTGTGCACGGTGCACACAAAGTGAGGCTGCTGCTACCTTTAAGGCTTCTCTGCGCTTCCGGAAAAAGAGAAAATGAAAAATAAAAAGGAAACTGATCAGGAAAGGACCCTGCTGTAAACTTTACACATCAGTCTGCACATGAAACAGTAAAGTCCTGTAGGCCCTTGAATGCACCAAATCTCTGGGATATTCTGCCTTGGTATACAGTGTGTATGCAAATATTTAATATACTAATGTTATTATTCAATTATTTCATGTATAACTCTAACTACGTGTCGTATTTCCTCTTGCTGATTATTCCTGCCTTCAAGTGCAAGTTGGAGGTTTTTATTTCCAATGCTGGGACCGCTGCGTATATGTTTAACTGGCATTTAGGTAACCACAGCAACCTATTATAAAAAAAAGCACTGTTCAAAAGCTGACTGAATTATTATCATTATATTCTTTTTCCTCTCTCTTTTGTTGTCATGAAATGTCACCGTGCAGGAACGAGGCTATAGCTGATAGTTTCCAATTTCCAACTGCTCGTTATGGAGCCTGAGGGGGCGATCATGTACTCGTTAATTCATAAATACGCTTTATTTATTTATTTTTTTTTAATTATTGGAGTACTTTGGCAGCACAAGTATCCTTGTCGTGCTGTTCTGATTTTGAGAGCAGAGACAGAGAGAGAGAGAGAGAAGGGGATGGAGGTGGAGAGGGAGACAGAGAGGCAAAATGAAGAGAGTGATGGATTGAGACAAATAACAATTCTTTATTTACCGTGGGATAACCCCTTGAGATGCAGCATCTCGTTTCCAAGGGGGTCCCACACAGAAGCAAGAAACAGTAACAAGCAGCACAATCCAAAGAAACAGAAAGACAAAATAAAATAATAAGTAACAAACAAGACAAAGACAACACTTAACTAAAACCTCAACAAAGAAAATAAAATCAGGGAAAAATAAAAACAAAGAAATTAGACCAGATTAGATTATCCTAAACCAATTAAATGATATGATTAAATAAAAAGCGCAATAACAAAAATAGAATGAGGATTGGGGAGTAACAATTAAATTATAATCAGAGGCATTGGCAAACAGGTTGTAAATAAGTAAATAACACATTTTTGAATATATGGAGTAGAAACACCACACGAATATTGAGAGGTAGAGTATTCCAAGTAGCGGGGGCCAGATACTTGAAGGCTTTCTTGCCAATTTCTTTCTCGACAAATGGGACGGCATAAAGAGACTGATCTGAGCTTCTTAATGAGTAACTACAGACATATGGAACAAAAAATTGTTTCAAACAGTAAGGACAGACAGAGAGGCAAAATGAGATAAATAAGGCAGAGAAAGATAAAATACAGACACAACGAGAGGAAGAGGAGAGAGAGGAAGTCAGAGAGGTAAAAAGCAGAGAGAAAGGTGAAAGGACAGAGGTGCGCAGAGTGAGAGAACGCAGCATTCGATGTGAAACGTGTATTTCTCTCAGACGTCCTGCACGGTCGTCAGGACGTCCTGCGAGCAGATTAAAGTGCCTCATGAGCACCAGGCCGGCGTCACGTCGTCGTCCTGACCGAGCTCGAGCAGGCCCGGCGAGGCCTGCTGATGCAAAATCATGTTACAATGATCAGGCAAAACTCGTCACGCTCGGGGAAAACGCTTTCTTCACGCCATCAGACGGAGACGTTCACGCTAACCAACGGGGTTCTTCACGCTGTCGCTGAAACAGGAGAACCGCATGTAGGACGGAGTCGCTTTCATCTGAATAACTGTCGCGTGTTATTACATGGACTGTTAGATATGGAGGTGATTCATTAGCCGCGTGTGTGTGTGTTTGTGTGTGTTGGAAGCACGAGAAAGAGAGAGAGAGAGAGAGAGAGAGAGAGGGAAAGAGAGATAAGGGGAAAAAGAGAGGATCTCATGCCATCATTTCATTACTTCTGCAAAGATAATGAGGTAATGAGGGCTGCTGAGTAAAATGTCTGCTTTAAACCACTAACACCTTATTTCACACAGTCATACACTAATGGAATGCAAATACACGGCAGGGGAAAACACTCTGCGCTCGGTGTTCAAATGTTTCCCACTTACTACATTTCAAATGAATGTATAATTTTGCCAAAAGAAAACTGAGACTTTCTTTTTTTTTTTCCAGCATTTTACAGACTGAATCCATTTTGTTCTACCTTTTATTGCTGCACAGGACTTGCAGGGCGACTATTTGAATTTCATCTGAGCGGTGATGAATCTGCTTTGCGCTCTAAAACACTGAACCCATAAAAAAAAAAAAAAAAAAAAAAGGCTGCACTTCATTATTCAGTGAAGTGATAATGACTGATACAGTCCAGGCTCTCGTCTGTAAAAGTGCTCCGCTCTGCTTTCAAAAAGTATAATATACATTTTTAATCGCTCATTTTGTACGAGTACATGTCACTAGAAATAATATTTTAAAAAGTGGAGATCTCATTTTGTGCAGCTGATGAATATATGAGGCTAATGTTGGCCTTTTATTAAAATTTTGATATCAGCGCTTCAGTATCGCCTCCCTCTCATAGGATGGATCTGATTTGATCACATATTCACTGTTTAATTGATCGATACTGAAACTTCCACACACCTGATTATTATACAATATTTGGAGATGATTTTTTCAAAAGTATACATGAATAGCTTACAGTTTTACTCATCCTAGGTTACAGTGGTGACTCTAAATATTATTATTTCTGAATCTCCATCCTCCCACCGTACCAGGAATGAACTCTTAAACCAAAAACTGTCATATTAAATATTATAGTAGAGGACAAATACTGGCAGCTTCAACCCACAAATTTCCATATTTGCACTGGCTTTCAAAATCAGTTTGGGGAGTGATTTTCTCTGAAATTCACTTTATGAAAAAAAATATATATAAAAAAAAAACCTTGTCATGACTGTTGGTAGACACCTGGGGTCTCGGGATAAAAATAGACAATCCAGAATTATAAACATGGCCAAAGTTACTGGAAAAGAGCAGAAAAAAACGGGATGCGTATAACACAAAATACAGCTGAAACATTTAGCCTTTTTACATTTTTAAAGAATTCATAAAACTGGCCTCAGGAGGGCGCTACAGACCAAATGCAATAGCTCGTAATCACTGGAACCAAGTCCGTTTTTCTTGTCTGTACCTTGCATGTTGTGTTCTGTTGTTTTTTTATTGCATGTATTGTGATTTACTGTGATTTCCACCTTATCTTATCTTCTATGTTGTCTGCAGGATGAATTCCCACCTGTGCGAGGAGTTGACCAGCTTCTTTAGCGAGCTGGGGTTGCGGATGAGTTTGTCGAGCAGGCAGACGATCTCGTCAAACTTGGGCCGGTTGCTGCGCTCTCGCTGCCAGCAGTCCATCATGAGGTGGTAGAGCGCCTCGGGGCAGTCCATAGGACCTGGCAGCCGGTAGCTCTCCTCCACCGCCTTTATTACCTGCAGACAGACGGATGTAAAGGGGAAGAGACAGAGAGGGGGAGGGAGGTTAAAGAGAGACATGAGGCGGTGCGATGGTGCAGGGCAGGCTGAACCATCATGCAACTGATGGCTCTCTGCTGTTTTTATTATCCCCCATTTTCAAAAACTGGGAAATGCACAATGAATTGGGCTCTGTCTGTCCGTCCCGTGGGATTTCTGCACCCCTGCTGCCTGTTATGGATTCAACTTGAAACTGGAAGTGATTTGTTTTGACACTGGAGTCCCACATTCACCAATATAAACCTGATCGGCCCACTGTTGCACCACCACCAGGCCAACAGGGCCCTAAGCCTCTCGCTCGGTATCTAAGACACAGCTGGGTGAAATCTGATGAGCCTCCGGGGAGTGATGCTTTTTTACATCGATATCCAGTATCCAAAAAATTAAAAACTGATTGGCCCAGCAGCGTAATTACACCCAGCTCGATTTGCACCAGTTAACTCATGGAGAGAGAGGGAAAAGGCATGTGGAAAGATGTTATTAACATGAAGACATGAGGCAATGAAAAGCTGAGAGAGAGTAAGAGAGAGAGAGGGAGAAGTAGAGGATGCAACAAAACAGAAAAAATGACAGCTGAACATGCAACTCAAGGCCTGACACTAACTTTTATAAATGGCTGTCAGGTTTTGTTGCCATATTTCAATGGATTAACATTTAGAGTGATTGAGGTCCTATGTAATTATGGCCCATATTTCCACAATAAGACACTGACATAAATGCATTTACCACAAAAATGCAACGCAATTTCATTGTGGTCTACAGCTTCGGTTTTGGTTGTCTTCAGCAGCACAGCAACAAAACAAATATGTGGGTTATTAAAATAAATGAAAAACATATATATATATAAAGTACTGTGAATGAAATGATTGACTGGTTTAACTCATGATACATTACAGTATTTGTTTGTGAAGTGTTTCTATGTTTATTTAGAGGTATATGTATTTATTATATTCTTCTACGTCCATCCAGACTTCAATGTGGTGAGTTTTGACATATAAACGTCAATGGGTGGCCAATAGAGGAGATACTGACCTCTGAAAAATCCAACAAAAATAAACCAAAAATGATGCATTATGGCTTGCAGTCAGGCATAAGGCAGGATTAGATTTGTATGTGTTATAGAGCCATAAATGTTGCAAATTAAAGCAATGCTGTCTAACGAGCTTGCAATTAGCTAGTGTTGTGAATTGATTAAAACCCAGGACTTTGTTTTTCTTCCACCACACGTTCACGTGCATGGGGGTGACACAGTACACACATCAATGAAACCACACAACTCCCAAAATCTTCCAGAACAAGCCTTTGTAAAGTTCGTCTTTTGAGGTAGGAAACACGTTCAACGTGTTTGTGAAGTCTCAAGGACACAGACGATGTGTTTTGGTGAGACACTCTGAGTGTAATCAAAAGTAAAAGTGTGTTTACAAGGAGACCTATATTGGGCAAGTTTTGTTTTTTCTTTCTTTTTTTGCTTTTAGTGAAGATTTATTTTCATTTTAGACTTAAAAAATGTTGCCATGTTGTCAACAGGAGCAACCGCACGGAGCAAAATGGTCGACAGTGGCCCGCAGTCTGGTTGCCAAATACCATCCATCCACCCATCCCTCCATTTTCCTGATCCCGGACAGTGCCATGGTGGCCGCAGTCTGAGGACGTCACCTCAGATGATCCTTTCCTGGGCCACGTCCACCAGCTCCTCCTGGGGGATCTCATGGCGTTCCCGTGTCCAGCCGGGATACATAATCCCCCCAGTGGCTCCTGGGTCTGCCCTGGGGTCTCCTTCCAGTTGGTCGTGCCCGGAGCTCCTCCACCGGGAAGTAACCTGGCAGCATCCTGACAAGATACCTGAACCACCTCACCTGTCGCCTTACAATGAGCTCCTCGCCGTATCCCTCAGGGTGCACCCAGCAGCCCTGCGGAGGAAACTCAATTCCTCCGCTTGTATCCGCGATTTCATTCTCTTGGTCAGTATCCAAAGCTCATGACCACAGAGAAAGGGTTGGAACAGGGATCAAGCGGTAAACTGAGAGCTTTGGCTCGTGGCTCAACTTCTACTCCATGACTGGCGCTGCTACAATCTGCCTGTCCATCTCCTGCTGCATTTACCTCTCACTTGTGAAGACCCCAAGAGACTTGAAGTCCCCCACTTGAGGTAGTGACTCCCAACGCTCAACTCGGATAGGGCAAACCACCTTTTCCCAGCAAAGAACCACAGCCTCGGCCTTGGAGGTGCTGATCCTCGTCCCGACCGCTTCACACTCAGCTGCAAGCCTCCCAGATGTGTGTTTTGAAGGTCACAGCTTGATCAGGCCAACTGGACCGCATCATCTATAAAGAGCAAGGGACGCAATCCTGCAGGTCACCACACTGGACACCCTCCACCCCCCGACTGCGCCTTGGAATCCTGTCCGTGAAAATCACAAACAGAATTGGAGACAAGACACAGCCCTGATGCAGTCCAACACCCGCCGGGAATGAGCTTGACTCGGTGCCGAGAATGCGGACACAGCTCTCAAAGCATTTTTTTTTTTTTTTCAGGGACCGGGTAACTTGGAGCAGTGAACCTGGCACCCTGTTCTCCTGCAGCACCATCCACACGACCCCCCCGGGGTACACGGGGTCTCCAGATCCACAAAACACACGTAGACTGGACTGGCAAGCTCCCACTGACCAGGCAGAATCTGGACTTAGAGTCACCAGATATCCAGCCCTGTACCACAGCAGCAGCAGGACTGACTCAAACTGGAGATTACACTGCCCTGCTGAAGTGCCCTTGAGCCTGATGCTGAATATTTGGGGTTGCTATTCTGTGTCCGACCCGGCTCCCCACTGCCCCTGAAGGTGGAAAGTGGAATAAATTTGTCCGTCTTTGGGGATCAACAACGCATCACATGGGGTGTTTGTTTATTTGACATGCAGCGTTGCACGGTTTATCATTTCTGCAGGTATCAAGATGCAAGATGGAATCCAGAAATGTTTTCTTTTCTTTCTTTCTTTTTTTGGGGAGGTGAGTTGGGGGAGGTACAGAGTAAGCTGAATAATAAATAAACCCCCCTGGCTGGCTCTGTTAGCAGGCTAGCAGAGTTTTCAGCCTAGTTCTGCCAGTGCAAGACACTGCAGGGAATTGATTTGTTGAGTTCATGACAGCTTTTACTCCTGTCAAATTCACACAAAAGACAGACGTGATAAAACTCCAACATGCATGCATGAAAGCGTGCATGCACATGGATGCACGCACGCACACACACACACACACGGGCACACACACACACGCTCACATGCTCACACACACCAAATTACAAGAGAGCAGCACAGCATCAAATCATTGCTGTGTGTTGAGTGGGAGAAGAACTACAGAGTTGACTGGCAGGGAAGAAAGATCAGAGAGAGGGAGAGAGAGAGAGAGTGAGAGAGAGAGAGAGAGATGAAGAGAGAGGGAGAGAGAGACTAGGGAAAAGTGAGAATGAGTGAGAGCGAGGTGAGAAAGAGAAGAAATAAAGATATTTCTTTTTTGAGAGAGGAAGAGACATGGTTAAGAGGAAGTGAGAGGGACTAAGACAGAGTGCAGGAGAGAGCTGAGAAAGAGAGAGAGAGAGAAAGAGAGAGAGAGAGAGAGAGAGAGAAAGAGAGAGAGAGCCTGCACTCTTTTCTGCACAGATCAGAGAAAATCCTGCATAACGCTTTCAATTAAACATCAAACGTCTTCTCCTCTCCTTCCCCCTCTCCTCTCCTCCACTCCTCCAGACTTCTGTAAGACAGACAGCCTAATCACCACAAGAAGGAGGGAGGGGTCTGAGGCGAGGGATGAAGAGGTCACTGGAGGGCTATGTGTGTGTGTGTGTGTGTGTAAAAGAGAGAGAGAGAGAGAGAGAGAGAGATTGTGTCACTAAAACCCAAAGCTGCATTCTCTCACTTTACCAAGTAACACAGTTGCTGTGTTTCCATGAAAATGACCTCAGTGCTGCCCTAAAGGTGCCAGCCTCTCTCTCTCTCTCTCTCTCTCTCTCTCTCTCTCACACACACACACACACACTCACTCACACACACTGTCTCTCGCCCTCTTCCTCATCTCCACTCGGACACAGAGATACATCCGGGTCGTGTGCATCACTCTGCTTCTAGCATCACGTTAAATTCATCTCGCATTTTGACAGAATTTCAAAATCAACAGGATGAGAATAAACAAATAAATGAATAAACAAACGAATGAATGAAAGAGTAAAAAAAAACACACCTTTGCATTTTGTTCACCAGCACATCTAAAAGGTGCAGCATCGATGGAGAATCTATAAATCAGCGGTGAACGTGCAGCCCGCTGCTTTTCTGCTGAGCTCGTCACATCCGTGTGCGCTCACCTGTTTCACTCTTTCGCTCACACTCCTCCTCTCCACTCCCCTCCCAGCCTCTCCCCATTAAACCCAGTCTCCCCAGCCTCTCCCCATTAAACCCAGTCTCTTATATTATCTGTACTAATAGATCCCATCGATGGTTTAATAGATCCACGCAGCCGTTTGAAGCCGCTGTGTATTTCACACACACGTCCTGATCTGTGTCATCACTGAAAAATAACACACCTGGAGAGGCGCTCACTTCTCTTGCTGAGAGACCAAGGTTATTATCTTTTATTCAAACTAATGAAATAATGAAAACCAGGCGTGAAAAAACATTTTCGTTACCTGAAATAAAAATAAAAATGAGGCTTTGCGGTCTCTTGTGTTATAAAGTTATAGAGAAAATGTCTTTAGTTTTCTTCACTGTCAAGTTATCTGGTTGCTCATCTGTCCTCAGTGAATTCAGCTTTTATTACACAATACTACTGCTAACTGTTTTGAATCCAACCCTTGTCAAATACCCCGTATTACAAAAAAAAAAAAGGAAGACTATAACTACCACTAAACTGGACTAAAACTTAAGCATTTTATAAAAAAATTAAACCAAACGACATCAGCAAACCTGCTTTAAAAACTAACTGAAAACAAAAAGTCAAAATGAAATAAAAATAAAAATGAATGAAAAACACAAAACTACAATAACCTTGTCAGCGACCCAGATTTTCAAAATGATTTCTCCATAATGTCACCAATTTTTATAACATTACTACTACCACTGCTACTACTACCACTACTAAGTATAATAAGAACGATTAAAAACTTTACAAATAACAAGAAATATAATACAAATATGTTACAAATAGCTTCACCTATACATTTTAAAAGCTATACTATGGCAGGGAAATATTATACTGATACCATGACATTAGGTTAGATATTATGGTTTACATTTTCTGAATATCATCATACTGTACCATCACGTGGTATCAGTGATGTCTCCTGGTTTTAACGGCGGCGATAAAGTGAAGCGATGAGGTTTTCTGCCGTTGTTGGCGTCTACTTGTTTGGTCATCATATCCACATTATTAATGGTTTAAAATAATCTACAGCGAGTAAATATCTTATTAAAGCACCGACAGTCATCACTACAATATCGTCACAATATCGCTGTCGAGGTATTTGGTCAAAGATATCGTGACACTAGATATCGATGCACTTTCACTTTTTCACTCTAGAGACAAACTGTTTGACTTTTCATGAATTTTCAAAGATTTACTGTCTATTTTGATCCCACATGTGGCCGTAAAGCGCTGAAGTATCTTTGAGAGACACTGAACTCATCATTTTTCAAAAAGGAATTACCATCCTCGGGGAAATAATTTATTAAAAAAAAACAGACAAACATGCACACACACACACGAGGATACACACTTTGACTGACATTTCCGCGTCCTGTCAAACTTACGTCCTGATTGGACATTTCCCAGTAGGGCCGCTCCCCGTACGACATCACCTCCCACATGACGATGCCGTAGCTCCACACGTCGCTGGCCGAGGTGAACTTCCTGTACGCGATCGCCTCCGGAGCCGTCCAGCGGATGGGGATCTTCCCGCCCTGCAGCGACACGGAGACGCATTTATCAAGCGATGCATAAAATCACAATATTTTACCCACAATCATGAGTGCATCACAATAAAGGGCGATTCTGCCATTTGCAATATATTGTGAGATAATCAGCGGTGACACAACATGATATCTGTAACTGAAGAAGACAAAAACACCCTGGAAAAGGCAAAACAGTTTTTCAAAAAGCAGGAATCGATTGGTGTTTTTCGGTGTTTCAATCTGCACAGCGAACACAACACGAACATGACACAACAGTTCCAGTTAAAACACCTAAAGGCAGGGAACAAACACACCTCACAGGAAGTCAGATGTGCTATCAGTGCAAATTAAGTGAAATTAAAATGAACGCCGTATCATTCCACCCCTTTCTTTAGACCATTTTTATTATCTTTTTTTTATATAATTGAACATTCCCATGTTCAATTATGTGTCAAAAGTTGTTGATATTATAGGCTATATGTTATGTATATGTTGATGTTGAGTTGATACCATTTGTTCCACAGATGTGGTGTTAAATTGAACCATCTTTGACCTCAAAATACCACATGAGGACATCGAGACCTTGAGGAACACCACAGAAAAATTCATTCTGTGATCTGGTATCAAAATCTTTTGACATTTGAAGATTTCTGTAAAAATTGCATATTGTGGTGACTGGATGTTGAGCGTTGTGTTGTGTAAATGTGTCAGAAACTGGCCCTTCCTGTCAGTCCAGCTGGAGAAGCAGAGCTCCTCTGAACGGCCTCGCTCTCTAGTTTGTGTCTGTAAAGTTTGATGAGGCTGTGATTCTCCTAGAGGTCACTAGAGGTCATTTCCTACAGCGACGTCCAGTTTGACAAAAGTCTCTGCCTGCAGTGAAATGGCTGCTATGGGGGCCAACATCATCACACAGGAATCAAATGTGGCTCATTGAATCCACAAGAGTCTCAGCTTTCCAGTCAAAGCCAACTGATGCAGCTCCAAGACTGTTTAGGCCCCAGTCTGCACACACACACCATTTTACAACAGGCCACAAGAACACATGTGGACTGCAGGCTTTGGGGCCCAAACTGCATGGGATTAGCAGAAGGTGGGCATGTCTGCAAAGGGGAGAGCCGTGGCTGCCCAGAGAACCCACTTTCATTCACACAGCTGGAGGTCAGAGGTCAAGGGATTCACATCAATGGATACCTTTGGTTGTCTACTTTCACATGACACCAGTAACTTCACTATAAAATCCTCCAGTCCTCTACAGCCTCTGAGAGACAGTGCTGTATGTCGGCTGGACCTGCTGGGGTTAAGGGGTTAAAAACTCAAATACTGATACTTGGCACCAGGGTCATTCCATGTCATTTCACCATATGGCCCATGCACTTGGGTCTCAAAAAATTCTGAAATTTTCACCAGTTGTTCCTTATTTATCCAATAGGCGCACTGTTTAGTTTGCTCGGATTGATACTTTTTGAGATATGGACAATTTAGTGAGGGGGATTATGTGTCGATTTTGGTGCAATTTCGGCGCGTCCTTATTTTTCCACCATTTTCAGGTGTCAATATCTCAGAAACTACACCACATAGGAAACTGAAATTTGGTACGGTAATACACCTCCACCTACTCTCTCAGAATATACAAAAACATCTGTCATACATCATAACTGGTAGGCATGTCAGCCCTTCAAAAATGGGAAAAAAAAAAAAATTACACGGGTTTCCTGGGTGTTTCCTGAAAATTTGTTGAAATGACACGGAATGACCCACCAGTGTTTTGATACTGTCTCACAATATACTGCATTATTGATTTATAGCAATAAATGACTCCTAAATGATTGCCTTCCACATCATAACCTCTATAAACGCAGTCAGACCTTCTATATGTTAAACTGCTTTGATGTAGAAAGAGAACCTCATATGTTTGCGCCCATAAACCATAATTACATAATCATAATTACACAAATGACCTTTTTTCAATAATGCTCAGTTGCTTTTTTTATTTTCTTCCATAATCCCTGAGTGGGCTTCAAGAAACCAAGAGCTGACCTTCGACGTCCAAAAAAAAAAAGTTCACAGGCTGAGCAAAAAAGGAGCTTGATGTGGCGCTGATGGACACAGCGGTGCGTCCTGAGCTCTGGTTATCGGCAGGGTGAGAGCTCTGTTACT
The DNA here is from genome assembly GCF_902150065.1 of Myripristis murdjan. Classification (NCBI taxonomy): domain Eukaryota; kingdom Metazoa; phylum Chordata; class Actinopteri; order Holocentriformes; family Holocentridae; genus Myripristis; species Myripristis murdjan. The sequence goes on along the minus strand of NC_043991.1, from coordinate 3,304,726 downwards.
GTTGCAGCTCCGTCAGAGAGAGAGAGAGAGAGAGAGAGAGAGAGGGAGAGAGAGAGGGAGCTGTAGCCCGGCAGTGAGAGGTGAGTGACAGGATATTTGGTGCTAAGGCAGCAGGACTCGGCGCTAATTGACTGTTGTGGAGACTGAGCTGAGTGCTAATTGGCCCTCCTCCTGCAGGAAGCAGCCTGTCTCTGGCTGACAGGACTCCACTGTGCCTGGGACACACAGCTCAATTTAAAGCCTGCTGTGAGAGTGTGTGTGTGAGTGAGTGTGTATTTGGCGGCGTGCATGTGTGAAATTGTGTGTCGGGTGAGAGTTTTCCGCTTAATCCAGAGCTGGGTATACCACATTCACCACACACACACACATGCACACACACACTCTGCAAATTAAATATAGATGTCAGGCATTATGCCCATCATCTCCACTGTCAAACACACCATCTTCACCGTCCTCGACACCGAGACAACACACACTCGCTGTTCACTTCCCAGCTCACTCTCTGTCTATCTGTCTGTCTCACACACACACTCACACACTCACACACACACTCACACACACACACACACACACGCGCGCGCGGTCTTACCCGTGTGGTGTACGCCGCCTCAGGGTCGTCCTCCAGGACTCGGGACAGGCCGAAGTCAGACACTTTACACACCAGGTTGCTGTTGACCAGGATGTTACGAGCGGCCAAGTCGCGGTGCACGTAGCCCATATCAGACAGGTACCTGCATTTCCCAGCACACACAGGAGTCAACAAACAAACAAACAAACAAACAAACAGACAAACAAACAGACAAACAAACTTGTGTCCTGCATTCAGATGGACACTGTCCTCCAGCAAAAACCGACCCCACAGGTTGTTAATACAGCAGCTCATTATGATCTATAGTTTTAAAGTCAAGCGCCCTCTAGTGGTGGTTCTGTATATAACGACACTGTGGTGTGGTGTTAAGGCCACATGAGGATGAGTCAGTCAACACAAGTGCTCTCCTACAGGTAGCTGATGTTAGTAAATGTTCACTAATATGACAGTTCTTAATCTGAACCCCTTACTCCTAACCTTAACCATGACGCAAACCTTCTCCTTACCTTAACGACAACCTTTTCCTAATCTTAACCAGGTGTTTTTAGTGGCTAACTTGCCAGCTAGTCGATCTCAGGAAACGTTCCTGTGGATCGTATTAGAGGAGTGGAACAAACAACCTGTGTGGTCGAATGGACTCAAAAAAATCCCTCATTTATTCTCTTTATTGGTTTATTTATTCTGTGTTAGAATTTTGTTTTTTCTTCAAACACGTGGGATGACCTAATCCCACTTAAACAAGTACAAATCTGCTGAAACAAGGCAGAATAAGGCAGGTCAGCCCACAAGCATCAAGAAAATGACACTCGATTCAAGAAAATTGATTAGTGTTGGAAACGAGTGGGATTATCTGGTCCTACTGGAAGATTTTATTTTTTTTTTTACCTTGTGTGAAGAAAAACAAGATTTTAACATGAGAATCTGAGATTAAATGACTTGATGAGATGGGGATTTTTACAGCATATCTAAGAATATCCATCAAACATCTGTAAACATGCACATCTGTGTGAAATCACAAAAAAAACACAAATCAAAGCCAATAAAAGTGTTTCAAAACAGTTTGAGACTGAATGACATGTTAAGATGGAGATAATTTTGCAGTGTGTGAGAGCGACATGCCCATTAATATCAGCATGTCTCTCACTGTGTGTGCAGCATGTGTCTGAGTGTGTGTGTATGCGTAATTGTGTGTGTGTACCTCATGCCAGATGCAATCCCACGCAGCATACCGACCAGCTGGATTACAGTGAACTGACCATCATTTTTCTACAGGGAGGAAAACAAGAAAGAAGAAGAAAAAAGAGAAATTTTGTCATCATCTGTTTGTTTGTTTTTTTTCACAGTTCTTGTTTGGGGAAGATGAGATGAAACACAACAAGACAGAGGTCAAATCCACATGTTCACAGACACCGTATGGACCTCCACTCCGCTCTGCTGCTGTTCTGCTGTTCTGATGTTTCAGCATCTTTTCTACCACGTCTGAAAATGTCAACTCTTTGATCAGCAATATTTCTTTTCTTCTGAGAATCCATAAGCAGCTCAGAGGGAAATATCCCCACGTTCTACGGAGACACTCTCCAAATCGTGATGCACCTCAGTCACGCAGATTCCCTGAAAACGGAGCCATCCCCAACACAGAACTGAGCACAAAGCCTTCGTTCCCCTCCTCGTGCCTCCTGTTAGGTTCTTGTTTGGTGTATCACCTACACACCTCTCCTCTTCCTCTCCTCTTCCTCTCCTCTTCCTCTCGTTTCCATGTGTTTCCATCCTGCCGTTACATCCCACCATCTTCAGTATAAAATCCTGAAGGAGTGGAGTCTACTTGTGATTGTTCATCTCACTGCAAAAACTCAAAATCTTACCAAGAATATTTGTCTTATTCCTAGTCAAAATATCTCATTACACTTAAAATAAGACATGATCACCTCAGAAATAACTTGTTTTTAGACAATTTTCATTTGTTTCAAGTGAAAATTTGCTTTAAATAAGTGAAAATTAGCTTGAAACAAGTGAAAATTGTCTTATTTTAAGTGTAATGAGACATTTTGACTAGAAATAAGACATTTTGACTTGAAATAAGACAAGTATTCTTGGTAAGATTTTGAGTTTTTGTTTACCTTCTACCTCAGCAAATATGAATTCTGGTCACCATCACTGGGCCCATGGTAACCAAACATTATTACCCTCAAGATACCAATGCAAAGCTAAAGACGTGCACAGAAATTAGTTTGACACGGCATCACCAGCCCTGCCTCCTCAAAATGACGTTCCCATACAGCAAATATGCATTCTGAGTTACATTTGGGGTTGAACGATTTTTTTTTCCACTGACTATGTTTTGTTTCTGGCTTCACAAACACATTTCATATCAACATATCTTGCATATCATGTTGGGCAGCAACATTTTTGTGATTTTAGCCACCAAAAATATTTGGTTAAGGTTAGATTTAGGCTTAAAAACCACTTGGTAATGGAAAATGTAAGGTAACGTTTGCAAAAAACAAACACCACTATCACTTCACGCTCGACTCGAACTTGTGTGACTTGGGTGAAAGTCGGTCAAAGGGATTACAAAGGTTCTTACAAACTTAACCCTATAAAGCCGCACATGTCATATTTAAGACATGATTTTTTTCAGCCTTTTTTTCAGCCAACATTTCATTTTTGTTTGTAAAACCGTGTTGAAAATGGCTGTCTTAAATTTAACACAGCAGGTATACTGAGGTCATTTTCACCAAATTGGTCATAATAAAAAAAAAAAAGATAACACAAAAAAATGGAAAAAGTGTTATTTTCTTTTATATGTTTGGAACTACCAATGTGTTAAAGAACTTTTGTGTTTTATGATGTTTTTGTTTGTTTAAAAAAAAAAAATCAACAAATTGAATCTCATAGTTGGGAATTGATATTTGGATTTTTTTTTTTTTTTTTTTTTTTTTTTTTTTGGCTGTTTAGCTGGACCAATAATGGCTCCAGTTTCCAAGAATTGGAATTTTCTGTCAATTATTTGATGGTTCAGGCTTTACAGGGTTAATTAAGAATGCAGTTTAGTTGTATGAGAATGTAATTTTTAGGAGTCACAGCACCTCTGTTCCCTCTGTGCAACCTGCAGGCTCTGACTCTTAATTTTCAGAGCGTGGCCGGTCCTGCGGCTGTGCAGGTTTTGACCTCTCAACTGGAAACCATCCAGCCTTGCACTGTTTTCCTCTAAAAACCTCCAGTGAGCCTCCCTCACCTTCACAGCTCACGGCTTCAAAACTCACTTCCCAAAACTGCCACAGCTACCCTTCTCATAGCTGCCAGCATTACACTGCAGACAAAAAAAAAAAAAAAGAAAAAAAGAAAGGGCATACAAAATAAAATCCAAAATATTCAACACATCAATTTAAATCACAAAATATAGTCTACTCTTCATACATGGCTTGAAAAAAAGAGTATCCCCTACAAAACAAAAATATATTGCACTATACTGGAAAATATTATGTGATCTCTTAGATAATACATTGCCATATATGGGAACTAGTATTTATATTTTCCAATATATTGCAATATCTGAAATGCTCAATTACTTATATATTAAAATACATTGAAGCAATATATATATATAAATATATTGCATTATATACTGTATGTTTCACCAATATATTAGTCCATGTATTGCTAAGACATTTTCAAATACATAACATATTTAAATATATTGTAATTCCATATATTAAGTGTAATATATTGTAATATTTTGTAATATATTTCATGTAATATATTGGTAAATATATTTTCTTTCCATAAGGGATGTGCCAGCTAACACCAATATGTGCATTAAAATGTACAAAAAAGTGAAATAACAACATACAACATTTCAAATCTAAAATCTTCTTCCTCCATTTTCAGCGTGGAGTCAGTTTGCGCTCATCATTTTTTAAAGAGGACGCTTCACATGGGTTGCCAGGTTGTGTGAGAAAATTTAAGCCTTATGTGTGAGGCAGTTTCCAAATCTTATATTGGGAAATACACATCTCACACAAAACACTCACTGGATTGGAGATGGGTGTCAGAAACCTGGAGATTAACAGGATTAAAGAGGGTTGATAGGGAAGTCCGAAGCACCTGAACCTCCCACTCCCACCTGAAATGGGAAGGTAATCTCAGGTTGGACTTTATGGTCCCTCGTTCCAGTCTTGCATTAGCTGAGCTGGTTATTGCCGAGGCAGTTCCAGCTGACATGATCACCTTTTCTCCCCGTCGTCGCGCCCTCGGTTCACCATCTCTCCCGGTGTAATTTCCCGCTGCTGCTCCTCCTCCTGCCGGGTCGTCCTCCTCCATCTCCCACTCATCTTCATCATCATGGCTCTCCGAGGCGCACGGTAAACCTACAAACACGTCAGCAGTTTCCACTGACCAGAGCCCATTGCATATCCATCTCCTTCTTCTGTCTCCCAGCCTCCTCCTCCTCCTCCTCCTCCTCCTCCTCCTCCTCCTCCTCCTCCCCCGGCCCGGGTGAGAGAAAATCCTGTCAGGTGAGGACTTTGATCTTTCCCTTCTGCATTCTCCGCTCCTGCCTTCCAAGGGCACCCGCAGCTTCATGTTCTTAACTTCCCCGAATTTCCACTTCTTTTCTGATGTATGTCTTTGTCATCCGCTCCGTCCTCCCTCAACGCCGCGGTGAAAAACACGACTACATTTCTTGCACCGCTCCCTACGCCTTCGTCTCCTATAGGGGCTCTGCTTTCTTCATGCAATATTTAGTCCTGTCTGCCTGTCGCTGTGTCTTGCCACAGTGATGGGTTTATGTACCAGGGCAGTGGTTCTCAAACTTTTTTCAATAATGTACCCCCTTTGAAATACACTACTCACAAAAAGTTAGGGATATTCGGCTTTCGGGTGAAATTTCAGGATGAACCTAAAATGCATTATAACCTTTACAGGTGAACTTAATGTGACCTTCTGTAAACTTTTGAATGCACATGTCCAACTGTTCAGTGTTTCAGTACTTTTTGCAGAAGTTGCTGTTCTCTAACAAAGAGTTTAACGGCAAAATTCACATCAGGTGTTTGATGCTCCAGCTCATCGAGGTCGTATCATTAGGGAATGGCTGCTGGAGACTGGGGTACCTCAAATGGAGTGGCCTGCACTTTCTCAGACCTGAATCCCATAGAAAACCTATGGGATCAGCTGAGTGGCCGTGTAGAGGCTCGGAGCTCTGTACCCCAGAACCTCAATGTCCTGAGGGCCGCCCTTCAAGAAGAGTGGGATGCCATGCCTCAGCAGACAATAAGTCGACTTGTGAACAGCATGAGACGTCGTTGTCAAGCTGTAATTGATGCTCAAGGGCACAAGTTATTGACACTGACATTTTTTGTTGTGGTATATCCACCACTGTTGTTGGCTTTTGTTTCAGATGAATTGTTTGAGATGAGGAAATCACCAGTGTATGCTTCTACTTAAATGCCCTACTTTCATGATATAATATCACTGTAGCATGAACTTTTTACATTTCCATAAATTTCACCCAAAAGCCAAATATCCCTAACTTTTTGTGAGTAGTGTATTTTTTTCCTCATCAGTGCAAAACAAAAAAAGTTGAAACAACAACCAGATGACTCAGGAGATTCTATTGTTTCTGTTTTTCTTGATTTTTGTCTGACTTCCCAGTCATAGTGAACAACGTTTATGAATCTTACTTTTCTTTGTTGCACGTATTGCAGCATTGGCTCAATATTTTAGGATTTATGCATTGTTGATATTTTTCAAATCAACATTTAAAAAAAAAAAAAAAAAAATCGTACCTACCCTCTGCGATACTCCAAAGTACGCTTAGGGGTACGTGCTCCCCCAGTTGAGAACCACTGGACTAAAGGGTGCATTTCACATGTAAACTGTCATGTCCATTCAGAGGTTCTCCTCTTTCATTATGAACCACCTTACAGGGCTGTCCTCTTAATTCAGGACTCTTGTTCTAATCTGTAATTAAACATAAACTTAGTGGACACTTTATCCAAAGGCACATGTAATGCCATGACTGTTTCCACTTTAAACATGGCTGGCCCAGGGAGAGCTTAAAGGACCATACCACTGATTTTGAATGCCTACATTTACCTACATTTTGCATTGTAGGTCATAGGGATCTAAATAAACAAAAAAACATAAACCCAAACAAACCATTTTTTTCAAAATCATGCAGGCATACTCAAGATTTCACTACATATAATTAAAGTTCCTCAGTTTTCAAATTTGAGTAGTTCATGTTCATATTGTAGTGGGATGAATGGAAACCAGCGGCTGGAGGAAAGGGAGGAGGAGTGATGTGGCAGCTCTGAAACCCTACTGCTCGCTTTGGGAAGAGATTCGCAGAAACATGAAGTTTATACATTTTGTAGACACTGTGCTAAACATGCAGAATCACCGGTGTGGTCCTTTAGCACATAATTCTGGGCATGTTCTACATGACGAGCTACAACGAACCATTTTAATTAGGGCCAGATCTTCCTCTACCTTCAGCGGTGCGTGGCTCACTGAGCTAGATGGAAGGATAAATGTGTTCAGCGGTTTCAGTTCCACCATCAACCTTCTCCTAAAACGACTCCCAAGACGTGTATTTCAAATCCACATGATCCACTAAGACAGCTTCAGAGTTGCTGTGAGGTTTATTTGTTCCACTTTAACAGAACCAGGCTAATGACTCCCACAGACTTCAAGTCTTTATGCTAAGCTAACAGGAAATGCTAGCACTGGACGTACAGAGGTGAAAATGGTATCGAATAGTTTGCAGTAACGCTCTGTCCAACATCACAACAAGCCACTCAAGACGGACACGCCGACCTCAGACAGACCACATCTTCCCATTGGCTTAATGAATTAACCCACCAGTGTGTATGTGACCAGCATTCATGTAGCCATGCTCATTCACACTGTAATCTGTCTTTCTGTCTGTCTAAGCCGGGAGCTTTCATTTCCCCATGGTGCCCTGATGCACCGCTGCTCAAAGTTCACCGTTCACCTGCAGGCGGATTCTTCGTTGAAGCCATTTCTTTAACCCCGGCTCATGATGGAGGATTCCCTCGCCGCAGATATCGCTGCCAATCCGACCAATCAGACCTTCCTCGGTGACCTGACCCTGTGAGAGCAACGGCACCTTGATCCGAGACTCTGCGGCCAAACTCTCCAGGTGGTGTGGGCTCTTTCGGTGTGCCTTTGGACGTTTCTGGCAAAGCTTCAGCCTCACACCCAGGGACAACATCTTCACAGACTGTAGGAGAATTTCAACATCTGAACCCCGCCGACAGACCCAGGACCGAGCTGCTGCGCGTCTTTGAGAGGTGCCAGCATAACCCGAGTCCACGAAGCAGGACACACAGCGCTGGATTATATTGCACGCTGAGAATCCTGAACATGAGCTCCATACATGAGAGCTAATTACCCGTATCATGTTCACAAATACATCACCAAGACTGAAATCTCCACATGGTGCACACGAAGAAAACACTGCACAACACTGTCTTCTGCTCAGTGGCTTTGGATGCAACAGCACAAACATGATCAGTGATAAAAACGATTTTGCACCAACATTTTCTTTCACTGTGATGCGTCATCCTTTCACTTTTTTTTCTCTTTGGAAATGCAGAATTTTGTGCGGTTGAACTGGAGGTGGTGGTAGTTGGGATAAGTAGGACAAACAGAAGAAGCAAAAGAAAAGAAGAGGAATAAAAAAAAAATCTATTTCCGCCTGCGGGAAGACAATGCAATTTCGATTTAAAGGCAGACTCTGTAGTTTGGAAGGGGAGGGCTCACCACTTTGTCTACTGATGTTGAAGAGGAGGCTGAGGAACGATAAAACCCCTCAGGTTCACGTCAAGACTGATAACCTCTAGAATGAATGCATCAATTTTTAAATGCCTGTCTTCAATCTAATGTTTAGATGTCAAATGTAAAGAAACGCACCAACAATGGAGACGCAAACAATGGAAATGCTCTTGTATTTGGGGTGATGATGGGTTGTCCTGACCTCCTGAGGCGTTTCTTAGTTTTATTCTTTTGAGAATCATAACGAGGTGGGATGGCCTCCCATTGGAAACTGCCTTTAAATTTAATGTCCAACTTCCATCATGCATCAATAAAAAGCACCGCCTCTGTGCATCTGCCCATTATCCTCCCAAAGCTACATCCTCCCAGTACACCCAGTACAGTCCAGTGGAGCCGACTCAGACCCCTCCTGGTAGAAAAGCCAAAGCTGTTGCAAAAAAAAAAACGTCAATTAAAACTCAATTAAATCTCCTTACTTTCACTCCACTTCACTTGTGGATTCCTGAGCTGGTGAATTCCTGGTTGTCCTTTTCCCCACCCTTCTCCCGCACCTCCTCCTCATCTTCCCCATCATCTTCCTCTTTCTCCTCCTCTCCATAATATTCCTCTTACTCCTGTTTATCCACTGCCGAGCTCCTATAATCATCCTCTTCTCCTCCTCCTTTTCCTTTTCCTCATCCTCGTCCTTCTCATAATCCTCCACAAATTCCTTCCCTTTTACATTCGTCTTAATCCTCCTCCTCTTCCTCGTCCTCGTCATCTTACCTTGAGGAAGGTGTCCAGCGATCCGTTCTCCATGTATTCAGTAATGATCATCACTGGTTTACCTGAGAAACAAAATATTAGAAAACATTTCATTAAAAAAAAACGATACACATGAAGTTTGGTCTTAAAATACAGTCTCTATTTCCTTTAAGGGTTAAACGTATAATGTAAATCTGGATACTGGAACAAAATTTTATACCACATCGCAGGAGGGGGTTTTTCATAAACCTCAGCGGCAGGGTTAACGGTGCAGCAGTGTGTAATTTGTTTTATTTTTCCCTCTCGTAAACAGCGATCACGGCCTCAGGTTTACAGCTTGCTCGGTTTTTTATTTCTCCTGATCATCTGCATTTTCCATGAGCGAATTATAAAAAGGCAGCCTGCTAAATAAATGCTTATGGCTTCAGAGGCCGAGTTATGAACTTGGTGTACTTTTTTTTTTTTTTTTTTTTTTTTCCAGGGGCAGCATTAAACCTGTGGGAAGATGTTCTGGGATCAGCTCAAAGAGGCTCTTTTTAGTTAATCAACACCGACGGTGAATCTGGGAGGCCCCTTGGTGGCGAGTTATAAACTGCGTACAAAAGGCAAAATACTTTTTTCCCTTAAAAGTACGGAGAATCCAATCTACATCTCTAAGAAACTATAAATGTCGACTAAGGACGTGTGATAAACCAAACTTTAACTTAACTTTGACTTGGTATTTTGGTAGTTGGGGTTTGGTGTTCTTGTTTCGTATTTTGCTTCCACACACTCGTATTCACACTCATACAGAAATATGTACACTCACACGTACACATACTCACATAGGTCTGTACACTCTTTTCACACACTTTTCACACACTTTTACACACATTTGCTGCATTGATCTAATGTATATTTGCATTGACTTAATGTATATTTGCTCTTTTTCGTTGGTTTGTTGACAATTTTTGGGCATTTTTTTTTTTTTTTTTTTATGTAATCAAATTTTGAGGTGGGATTCTCCTATAAGCCCCTCTGGGTTTTCTGTATCTCACCTGCACAATCTATTGTTATTTCATTTTTGTTCTGATGTTTTGCTTTTATTGTGCAAAAAATAAAAATAAAAAATAAAAATTTTCAGTGTAAAAAAAAAAAAAAAAAAAAGAATTGTGCTTTTGCTGTAGCTTTTACTGATTGTGCTGTTTTTTTTTTTTTTTTTTTAGCATTTTGATTTCATCCATCCTACATATGCATCCTTTAACTATGCACCGTCTGCGAGTTTTGTCTCCTTCTTCGTTGTTGTAAAATGAAGATACACTCTTGAAGAAAAGCGTGCTGATTTTCCGTCTTATGTTCTGGTACAAATGATATTCTGCCCCTGTTTTTCTCTTCATTATATGTCTATTTGCATGTGAAAGCACGCGGAGCTGCTTTTCTTGTACAAAAAGGTGTGATACAAATAAAGTTTATTATCATTACCGCTTGCTCTGGAGAGGCATTTTCAGTCCCACGTTATGATTACAGAATAGTTTCATGAATAGAGTTCTGTTCTGTGTCTTTCCGAGCGATAATTTTCCCCCGTCTGACTCAACCTCTTCTTTTAATATGCCGGGTTCTGTTGGCAGGAACTTTATGATGAATCTATTTTGCAGCCCCTTTCATTTTGCACATGGTCACGGATGATCAGGGCGTGGATGTTAAATATGCAAAATCTCATTTACATATTGATACATCACCGGCTTTTCACGACCTCTTTTTCACGGCCGCTGTAACGCTGTAACTATAAAGCAGCCGCCACCTCAGTGACTTTATGATTCCCCTCAAATTACCGCCGCTGCAAAGCTGAGGTTTATGAATTCGGGGGTTTAAAAAGGGAAATGACAGCGTGACGGCTCACTCTTGGTGACCACGCCCTCCAGGTGGATGATGTTTGGGTGGTCAAACTGGCCCATGATCGACGCCTCCCACAGGAAGTCGCGCCTCTGCTGCTCCGTGTAGCCGGCCTTCAGGGTCTTGATGGCGACCGGGAGCTCCCTCTTGCCGGGCAGCCTCAGCGGGCCGCTGCACACTTCGCCGAACTCACCTGGAGGAGAGGGGGCGGAGCTATGACTGAGGCACAAGCACGAGCACGACCTCACCTGAGACCTCAGAATGATTCGCTCAAAGCCTAACAGGCTGGCCCTAATCCCACGTCCCTCTGAAAGAGCATGAATAACAGCATTTATTTCTTTTCTTGACTGATTCATTCGCTGATTCCATTAAAACTCAAGACGCCCATTTCAAACTAAACAATCTAATAAAAGTAAAGCTCACGAGAGAGAACACATCCTAAAACAATACCTCAATAAATAAACAGCTGTAAGTGCCATCACTTTTAATTTTTTTTTTTTTTTGATCTCATAGAACAGCAAAGATCTGTATACGCCTATATTATCATCCTACAGTGACCAAGTGATGACCTCTGTCTCTGAACATTAAAAAAAAAAAAAAAAAAAAAAAAAAAAAAACAATGGAAAATGTATTTTTAAGGTCTTCACCCCTAATATTACTGCAAATGTGCTGAAAAAAAATATAAATAATAAATAAAAAAATATAAATAATAAATAATAAATATAAATAATAAAGAAAAATATAAATAATAAATAAAAAAATACTGTCTGTACCCATTCTTTCACCTAAAGGCATAAATACACACACTATTAGACTGTTTTTTCTTAACTAACCCAACAGTCATAATCCATAATAATCCATTCGTACGAGATTAGATCCCTGAGGGGAAATTGGGTAAATTAATCCATGTGGCTATTCAACCCATGTTTGGATTTGTGTACCAATACCAGCCAAGCATAAAAACAAAACAAAACAAAACAAATCAAAAAACCTGTTGAATTGAGTTTAAAAAAAAGTTTTCAAGTAAAGAATAATTTCCTGGTAAAAGTGTCGGTCTTAACGGGCTGTAAACGTCAGATCACGCCTCGTCTTCTGCAGGCCTTTATTCTGAAAGGTAGACTGTGAGCCAGGCCTGTTAGCATCGACCTGCTGATCGGTTTTAACGATGACATGCTCGTAAAAAGCACAAGACTTCATTTTTGACCAACAGGCTTAATCTCATTCCTGAAGGTATAATCTGAACTCACCTTTGTGCAGTTTGATTAAAACATAACGTGAGGCGCTGCAGTAAAAATACTGAGAAAATGGTTCCGAGAGCATTTTTCTTAAAACACACGGAAAGCATGACCGGATTACGTCAGACCTCTTGACGTTATTTAATCCAGATTAGCTATTTGGGCTCACCAGCGCCGATGATCCTCTCTATGGAGATGAAGGAGACGTCAATCTCCTGGGCGAACTCGTGCACCGCCTGGTTGGGGTCCTCATAGGTCAGGGGGTCGATGTAGGTGCGCACGCCCGGGTACTTTACTGTGCACACACACACACACACACACACACACACACACAGTTAGCGTTGATATGTCACTAAACACTTCAAACTGCCCTTCGGTGCAAATCGACCCCACAGATTGTTTATAAAGCAGCTCATTATGGCCTTTAGTGACATTTCAGAGTTAGGCGCCCTCTAGTGTTGGCGTAAATAACAACACTCTGAGTTCAAATCCAAGCTAGAGCAGCGTCGCTAATGTTATGTTCATGTATGTTGATATTAGCGCTTAATATTAACATTAGCGATCTGAAAACGTAATTCAGACCTCTGGGTGTGACAGCCTCAAGAGTCAAAGTATAAAAACTTTCTCGGAGATCTGACGTGCCACATGCCAAACGTATCTGAGCAAAAAGCATGAATGTGTCTGATTTAATGCATTGATTTATTTTATTCTATCTTACCGTATTTCATCAATTAATCACCCGGGCGTTTAATATACAAAATCAACTTGGACCCCGGGCGTTTAAAAGAACCAGGCGGCTATTCGCTGCAGGCCTTTATTTATTTTTGCACGGACCTGCACCAGACCATTATCGTGATGACAGTTACTGTCCAACATATTTACAGTCGGTCGATTTAAGATTACGGTGCACCCTTTTGTTCTAACGTTAGCTAGCGCTCTTATTTTGACAGAAAACGAAAGTGCCGCACAGTTATTGTGCGGCTAACTGTTTACTGCTGCAAAAATAAGGTGAGTAGCCTTATTTTGGGTTACCTCAATATAATGCAAATAATCGCCCCGGCGGTTATTCGGGTGGGGTGCAGACCCCAGGCGTTTATAAGAACCCGGCGGCTATTTGCGGCCGGGCGATTAATAATAATAATAATAATAATAATAATAATAATAATAATAATAATAGATTTTATTTGTAAAGCACTTTTCATTCGAAAATCTCAAAGTGCTACAGATAATAAAAAAAAAAAAAAAAAAAAATATATATATATATATATATATATATATATATATAAGTAAAGAAAATAGAATAGAAAACACAGTAAATATCAGCAAAATTAAAACTCGGAGATGGAGAAGCGGCGAACAGACAGACGTCAGCGTCCTCTCCTCTCTCCTAACCCTAACAATTAAAAGCCTTCCTTTTTAAAAGAGTCCAGATTCTGTAAAGCCCTCAGCGGGGCGGGGAGACTGTTCCACAGGCGTGGTGCGGCTGAGCTAAAGGCTCGGTCCCCCATGGTGGAGAGTCTGGTTTTTGGGACCCGAAGGAGCAGGCCGCCTGTGGCTCTGGGGGAGCGGGGGGAGGTCTGTGGAGTGATAAGTGTGTGTAGAATGGGGGTTATGTGTTCATGTTTTCGGACTCTCATCAGGACCCTGGCAGCGCTGTTCTGGATGTACTGCAGCCTCTGTGTGTTCTTGCCAGGAATCCCGAAAAAGAGTCCGTTGCAATAGTCCAGCCTTGAGGAGATAAAGGCATGGACCAGCTTCTCTGCATCTGGCAGGGTTAATTGGCGAAATACGGTGTTTAACCATTATTTAGTAAAGTAACTTTTGTATACAACTCTATTTAGTACAGTTTAAATCAGTCACACCTGTGCACAGAGATTAATGTGAACGGACTAAAAGCTAAATTTCCATGATGGTCACACACTCCTAGAGGCTTTAATTCCTCTGTTAGAATAAGACTAACATGCATCACTTGTCATTCAAGTCTACACACACACACACACACACACACACACACGACGGCAGATCATGTGATGTAATCAGCGGTGATGCTTGTCTTGATAATGTTATTCAGTGTCAATCAGCTGGGAGATCAAATATGGAGAAAGAAAACACCTTTACATCTCACGAAGCAGTCAATATTTACTTTTTTGTTGTTGTTTTTTTTTGCCACGTGGCGTGAATCAGCAGGACAAGATAGTAGATTATGGTCGTTCACAATAACACACACACACACACACACACACACACACACACACACTCAGATTTGAAATTCTCCTGAGGTTTTGGCGTTTTGAGAGCGGCTGTGACGCCGGCAGATGGACACGAGGAGACGAAGCCAGAAATGTGACGACGTGTAACAGTGCTGTCAACACGCAGCAAACACACACACACACACACACACACACACACACACACACACACGCCTATGGGACTGAATTAACCCACAGAGACACGACCGCTGTGTGAACCCTCAACTGTATGTCTACTGGTAAACTCTAGATGACCTCATGCGCGTATACTCACACATGCACACACACACGCAGACACACATGCATGCACACACACAGACACACAGACACACACACACACACACATGCACACACACAAACATGATCAGTTTGGGCACTCTTAACTTACTGTGACCATTGTGGAAGTGCATCTTCTCCTCTTCAGGGTCCTGCTTGGCCTTGCTGTAGCCGCACCGCCTGAGAGGGCACA
>NC_043991.1:3247271-3287271 GCF_902150065.1 Myripristis murdjan | reverse complement strand
ACACGCGGCTCGTCACGTCGCCTCACGTTTCCCCCAGAATATGTTTATTCCAACAATCAGATTAAACACTGTCAACAGATTATCAACCTGATAATCAGCCTGATTGAAATTTCCTTCAGATCGTTGCCAGTTTCCTCCAACTGAGGCGGCAACATGAGGCACTTTTATTCTGATTGGGCTTCTTTTTCAGATTATCTCTGAAATATTAGGCTTCAAAATAAAATAAAACAAAATGAATAAATGCAGCTGCTGGTGCGTTGCCATGCCAACATGCTGGTTGTGTCGGGGCTTTGAGAGTTTCTGCTCATGATTTATTTTTCTAGTTTGTCTTTTGTTTAAGCACCAAGAGCAAAATAAAACATAACCTCGACTCGAGCAGATGCGTTCCTAATATTTTAATTTTTTAATATTTTCCTCGGCGTTTTTATTTCTCACAGAACGGGCCAACGACACGTCCTCCTCGCCACTGGAAGGTTTTCCTCATCGCTCTATCCGTGACGACCGAAAGCTCAAGTACATGGGCACAAGAACACACACACACACACACACACACACACACACACACACACACACACACACACACAGGGGTCCTGTCCAAGTCTTTCCATCACAGATCTCGGTAGGAGAGCCGGGTTTGGCCAGGGGGTGGGGGGGTGGGAGGGGTGGGGGGGTGCGTACGGGCAGCTGGATAGACTGGGGGAGGGGACAGTGTGTGTGTGTGTGTGTGTGTGTGCCTGGGGGGACATTCAGTGTTTGCTGTGTAGGATCCAATGAGTGCAGAGGTTTGGGCATGTTCAGTGCCCACACTTCCTGTGTGTGTGTGTGTGTGTGTGTGTGTGTGTGTGTGTGTGTGTGTGTGTGTGTGTGTGTGTGTTAACCCATACGTACATGCAGCTGTGTATGTGTGTGTGTGCACTTGTGTGTGTCTAGACAGTGCAGTGCAGGCTGGAGGGTCATGTGGGGAGGAGGGGGGGGGGGGGTTGTGCCCCAAATCCACCACCGGAAAGTCTGGCGTCCCTCCATCCCTCCGCCCCCGCACCAAACCACGGCGACGCCTCTGTTCACCTCCTCCTCCTCCGTCAGACCCTCACACACACCGTCTGAGCGACGCGAGCGTGAACACATGAAAAGATGAACGGATGCACGGAGAAATTATTTATTTATTTATTTATGTACTCATTTATTTATTTATCTTGTTTGTTTGTTTGTTGGGAAACCTTTAAAAGATTAAAAGATGAATCCACAGATGGATGGATGCATGTATTTGATTTTATTATTGTTATTATTATTGTTACTTTTTGTTTGTTTGTTTGTGCATTAAAATATGAAATGACAGCACAAACAGGATGAAGTGAAAACAACAAAGGTGGAAAGACCTAAAAAAATAAATAAATTAATAAAAAAAACACTTCATAGGAAAGAGAGTTATATTACATGACGATGATGGTATTGATTTTTTTTTTTTTTTTTAATTCATCCTCTGTGATCAGAGGAAACGTTTTCTTTCTACTTTAATTCCAACTGAGTGAAAATTTACGTTACACTGCAAAGCCGTTCTCTACCTAAACAGGTAACTTAGTCACACTGTGTTTATTTTTCTCAAACAAGATAACAAATAATCTGCCGGTGAGATGATGAGATAATCCCATTTTTTTTCCCCCAACGCTGATCAGCTCGGTTCCAGATTTTTCTTGAATCAAGATTCATTTGATTCTTGATCCTAATGGCTGATCTGCCTCAGTCCGCCCTGTTTCGACACATTTACACGTCTATAAAAATGCACTGGAAACAAGTGGGATTACCTAATCCCACTGTCAGATTTATTAATTTAATATCTATCTATCTATTTATCCTTAATTTATCTTAAGAAAGACGAGCGTTTAACACCGAAGATGAAGCTACATGACTTGTTTAGCTTTAAATCAAGTCACTAAATGTGATTTGACATTGAGATTAAAATAATTTCAAATCAGTAATTTAAAATAATCTCAGTCTACTAGTGTCTGTCACATGTAGAGACTTGAATTCCACTTGGACGAGCCGTTTGGCACTTTAGGTGAAATATAAATATAATCACAACATATGGATTATATTTAAATTGCATGCCTCCCTGGTTGTATGTGTGTGTGTGTGTGTGTGTGTGCTGGTGGTCAAGGTCAAGTGGAGGTCAGGTGAGCCTGGAGGCCGGCTGACACGACGGAGACGCGTCGAGCGTGAAGCCCGGAGCGCCGCGGCGACTAAACCTGAAGAGAAGGCGCTGACGTACGGGATTAAAATCTGGGTCAGAAATCACATTTGTCCTTTTTGATCGAGCAGAGAGAGGATTAGAGGATGACATCATCTGCCAAACTACGGGTTTATTAATACTGGTCTATTAAAAGATACTGATAAATACACAAAAATACACAATACACTGAAAAAATCTGCACCTTGACACGTCACTAAGTCTCATATTCAGTCTTAAAAATCTTGTTTTTCTTCAAACAGTAAAAAAATCTGCCAGTGGGATGAGATAATCCCACTTGTTTCCAGTTCAGTTTCACTTTTTTCAGTATTTTTTTCTGCGAACAAATATAAATCGGCTGAAAACAGGCAGAATGAGGCAGATCAGCCACTTGAATCAAGAAAAATCTGGAAACAAGTTGAGTAGCGGTGAAAACAAGTGGGATTATCTCATCCCACAGGTGGAAGTTTTTTTTTTTTTTTTTTTTTTTTTTTTTTTTTACCTTGTTTGAAGAAAAACAAGATTTTAACACTGGACATGAGATGAAATGACTCATTACGATAAAGTTTTTTTTTTTTTTTTTTTGCAGCATAAATGCACAATAAATATACGCAAACACACTGAGCAGCTTCTTATTTGAGGTTTTTTTTTTTTTTTTTTTTTTTTTTTGTCCCTTTGGTAAATAAAGAACACCAGAATGTGTTGTACTTACAAAATTTCATTTGCCTTTTTTTTTTTTATTTGAGTGGAGAAATGTTTCCAGACAAAGACACACACACACACACACACACACACACACACACGTGCAGCATGGTTGTAGTAGCTTTACTTAACCTTTCCTTGAACCTTCAATCCAACAATCATGCACACACACTCAGTCACGGCATGTGTGTATAAAATTTGGGAGTTATTTGTCCGTTAATCAAAAATCCGACTTCAATTTTTTTATTCTTTTTTTTTTTTTTCTACACTATGAATTAATTTATATCTGAGTTAGACAGAGTTTATAGAGTTTACAGTTAATTTTTTTTTTTTTTTTGCAGATCAACGAGGCGTCACGTTGGCTTCCCTTTCTATCACAGAGAGCGATGCACTTTTTATTGTTGTATTATTATTATTATTTTTATTAGATGTTATTTTGGCTTGTGTCACCGCACGGAGGCTAATTAACACCAGAGCCTCCACACACACACACACACACACCAATTATACACTCTAAAAACTGTTGGGTTATTTCTTCTACCCAGCTCCTGGGTTATTCATGTCGGGTTGTATTTCTGGGTTAATTTTTCAGAGCCATACCCATTTTTTGGGTTAAAGGGATTTTATTTTAATCCAATTTGTGGGTTTTTCGACTCGGTTAATATGGGTTATTTTTCTGAGAGTAGGCTAGGCAAACACGCTTATCGACCAATCAGAGAGCTTGCTCAAACCTTCGTGTTACTGAATACTTTATCAACAGTTTGCACACAAAGCACAGGGTTAGAGTTTTATACAAATGGATGCTCGTATAAAAGGATAAATCCAAGCACTATGGCCCACTATGCCCACATCGATGCAGACATTTTTTTTTTTTTTTTTTTGCACATTGTTTTTTTGCACATTGGGTACTTAGATCTTTAGATCTCGAGTGTCATCTTTTATTCTTTATTTTTTATATTCTTTATTTTTTATTATTCTTTATTTTTTTATTATTCTTTATTTTTTATTTACTTAATCTTGTACTCTGTGGATACTGCTGAAAACTGTGAATTTCCTTCGGGATGAATAAAGTATCTATCTATTTATCTATCTATCTATCTATGTTTCCATTGGAGTCCTGTGTATTAAATCAATCTATATCAATTATATAAATAGCCTATATTTTATAACATGAGCTAATATCGCACCCTATCCAATGTACATTACAATAACAAGACCACTTTTAGGATACATAAATTAACGTCCTGTTTTAGAGCTAGAGCTTCTGATGTTACTGGAAAATACGAACTAGTAAATTGTCATTGAGTTAATACGAGTCCGCCAAATATAGCACTACCACCCAGAATGGGGGCGATGTTTGAAATTTGGACGATAGATTAACGTTACAGAAGAAGGAAACGGATCTCTTTCTGCAAGAAGCCCCATGGCATGTGCTCACATGGTGTGTGTTTCATGTTACATTTCATGTGTTTGAAGGAGAGAAGGCGTGTGAATCAACAGGCTGGAGGGTCAAAGTTCACATGTCCAATATGTGCCTTTATCTGTGCGTCCTGACACTCACATATACGTCGTATTTATGTGCATATTTACGGGTGGGTCAGTTTGTTTTAAGCGCCTGCAGCCCAGCCGGACTGACCCGGCCGACCCTCTCACAGCGATCCAAAACGCCCACCACACACCTGCCACCTGAAGCAAGAACACCGAGAAAAAAAAAAAAAACCCTACAGGCAGCCAGATGTCTGTCTGTCTGTCTGTCTGCCGAACGCGTGAGACGTGCACGTGGACGCTGCTTCGGAGGAAATGCAAAAGGTGCAGCACATGAAGAGACCGTTTGTTTGTTTATAATTTAATCTAATCTAATCTAATCTGCAACTACGCGCCGCCCGTCCCACTGGTCCTCGTCCCTCCATCTACGGCTAAATCTGCAGCTTTCAGCCCAACCCACGCATCTCGACTGGCTCGCCTGTATGTAAGTCCATGCCTCTGTGTGTGTGTGTGTGTGTGTGTGTGTGTGTGCTTCTTACCGTCCGCTGAGCAGGAATCCGGCGACGACTGCCAGGAGGACAAGAGCCAAAGTGACGGCCACCGCGACGATGGAAGCCTGAGCTCGCTCGCTTGTGGCAGTCACTGCCAAGGCAAGGGAGGAGAGGTTAGGTGCTTACACACACACACACACACACACACGCACACACACACACACACACACACACACACACACACACTGCTGTGATATTGTTGTTCATGCAGCCGCAGCAGGTTGGAGTCACTCCGTCCAGGCCTCATTAAAGTGTTGATGCTCATCACGTTTACGCTGTTTTTACTCATTTCTTCACTTTACTGTTCAGCACTTTGGCCTCTGTGGTTCTTTAAAGCACTTTATAAATAAATTTGGATTGGATTGGATTGGACTGGTAGTGCTCCTTTTCCACCAAAGAGGTTCCAGGGCTGGTTCGGAGCCGGTGCCTGACTTAGCACCGGTTCTTTGGTTGTCCACCGCCCAAGCACGGGCCAAACTGGTTCCAAACTGGTTCCAAATCAGCAAGCACCAACTTCAAGCAGGGGCTAAACAGGGGCCAGAGAAAGAACCGATGATGCGACCCACCATGTCATCGGTGGGCGGGGTTACAGACCCAAACGGGAACAGCGAACGCTATAAACGTATGGCTAAAGGCAGTCGTCGTTCGTTCCGACCACGAATATGACGGGTAGCCAGCAATAATTGCGTTTTTCGCCTCTGGATCACAATTGCCCCTTTTCCACCAAAAAGAACCTGGTGATAGAGCCGGTGCTTAACTGGTTCCAACAAAGAACCGGTTTGCTTTTCCACCGGCCAACAGCCAAGCGGAGCCAAGTCAGAGCCACGTCATGACGTCAGCGTAAAATGTGATCACGTGGGTGTGCGAGACGCTCACTCGGAATCACAACAACAAACATGGACGACAAACGACCGAGCCACCGTAGCGATGCAAATACTGCTCGTGTCTTTACAAGCCTACATTGCGGTCCAGAGGCGAAAAACGCAATTATTGCTGGCTACCCGTCGTATTCGTGGTTGGAACGAACGACGACTACGTTTAGCTTTACGTTTATAGCGTTCGCTGTTCCCGTTTGGGTCTGTAACCCCGCCCACCAATGACGTGGTGGGTCACGTCATCGGTTCTTTCTCTGGCTCCTGTTTAGCCCCTGCTCGCCGTTGGTGCTTGCTTGGAACCGAATTGGAACCAGTTTGGCCGGTGCTTGGGCGGTGGAAACACAAAGAACCGGTGCTCAGTCAGGCACGGGCTCCGAACCAGCCCTGGTGGAAAAGGGGTAAATGTAGGCTTAAAGACACGAGCAGTATTTGCATCGCTACGGTGAGGTCGTCCGTTTGTCGTCCATGTTTGCTGTTGTGAATCCGAGCGAGCGTCTTGCACACCCATGTGATCATGTTTTACGATGACCTCATGACGTGGCTCTGACTTGGCTCCGCTTGGCTCTTGGCCGGTGGAAAAGCAAACCGGTTCTTTGTTGGAACCAGTTAAGCACCGAACCAGCACCAGGTTCTCTTTGGTGGAAAAGGGGCATCAGTGTAAGCAGCACAGACTCACTGCTAAAGCTTTAGTCGCTCTCTTCTCTCTCTTTCTGTTTTCCTGCTGTTCGTCTGCCTGAGCGTTTGTGAGTTGATTAGTGGATTAGTGGCTGGTGCCTCTTCGTATGTTTTCTTATGTTTTTTTTCTTTCATATTAGAGAACCAAACTAATATGCACTGTAAATCAATAATTTTCATTTCCTTTACTCCTACTCTGACTCTTACAGTTGCTGATGTTGTGTTGTCTCCTTTTTTTCCTCCATTTAGCCTTCAACACGATCCAAGTGGGTGATACATTTCAACCTATAGTCAAATACATCAAGAACTTACCCATCAAGAAAAAAATCAAAGAAAAAAAGGTTTTCTTTAGCATTTACATTGCTGTGTATACATATTTATTACACGTCTGTTATTCTGCTGCTGGCCCGGTGAACCCTGAGGCCAGATTAGACGTCACTGGTGTGATGCGACTGGTTTTGGAATCGAACACTGTGGAGTCTGTGGAGAAGACCAAGTCCTGAATATCTATAACTGGACAGATATATGTATATATATATATTTGCATAAAGTTAAACTCATTCTCTCTGCGGTTCTCTGCAGAAGGTTTACGATGTCTGAGATGTGCTGCAGTCGCTGTAAAAACTAGTATTTAACAGTAAGGAACAACAGTTGCTAAAAAAAACCTGCTCTGAGTAAATACAAAAAACAAACAGGTGCATGCCAAACATTTCACAATTCATGATTTTAATCCAGATTTTTCAGATTTTGGATGGGAATCTTTGCCGGTTTGATCACAGGACTGGTGATTCATGAGTGAATGGGGGCTTATTTGACAGAGCATTCAACGGTTATTATAATATTATATCTTACACACACAAAATCTGAATTTTATGATTTTTTTTTGCATTTATTTAAAACATAAACTTGACTTAATCGATTTATCACCCAGCACTAATCCTCATTTTAATACGGCCTGGGCTGAGAAACACTGAAGCCGTCTTTTAAAGTGATGGTTCAGGTTCTTACCCGCCTCCCGGTTTAACCCTTCACCTCCTTCCCCGTCACAACAAGCGCTGCACCCGGACTGTTGTTCACCGTTTTGAGCTGGAAAAATGTTTTGCAGGACGAACGACGACAACACAACACGTCTGTTTGGGATCCAGCATCCAAACTCCTCCAGATCCTTTATTTCCAAACTGGTGGAAAAACTTTCTTTCCTATAGCTGCCACTGCAACAGCAACAGCTCTACGTCTCACATTCATCAGCTGTATGCAAACACACCAAAACCTGGACGTGTGCTGGAAAAGCTGCAGGTCTAAGAAAGAAAGCAGTTTTGCAAGTTTGGAAACGCGAGATCTGAAAAAGTCCTGGTCGACCGACTGCTATCGGTCATTATGCTATTGGCATTATGCTGATACATAATGCCAACATCAAGTTTTTTTGGCATCTGATAATAATAATAATTAACAATAATAACAAATAAAACACAAAATTTATTTAACTTCAAAGGGCATTTATCTAACACTAAAGATATTGTCTGCTTTATCTCAGTTTGTCACAGATACTTGCCAATTATGTCAAAAAATTAATTGGTCAATTTCTAGAAAAAAAAAAAAAAAAAGCACCAATAGCCCTTTTATTGACTCTTTGTAAGAGAGAAAGAAAGAAGGGGAAAAATAAGGAAAAGAAAAGCTGTTAGCACTGTATGTGCCTGTCATTTTGTAGGAAAATGTCTCTGTCTATACTGCAAATTATTATTTTTTTTTTTTTTTTGGAGCCTGTTTGTGAGGGGAGGGGGTTGATGTGTGTCTGTGTGTGTTTTGTCATGTTTGTATATCTTGAAAATTGCTAAATAAAGTTTGAAAAAAAAAAAAAAAAGAATGAATCCCAAACAAATTTCTAATGTGCATCCTTCAAAAACACTTTTGAGTTTTGTGTCATTGCTCGATACACCGCAAAAACTCAAAAACTTACCAAGATTATTTGTTTTATTTCAAGTCAAAATGTCTCATGACACTTAAAATAAGACATGATCACCTCAGAAGTAACTTGTTTTTAGACAATTTTCACTTGTTTCAAGTGAAAATTTGCTTGTTTCATTGGCACCTTAACTGTTTTTTATTTATTATACATCACCCAGCACCTTAACTGTTTATTTATTATTTATTATCTATATATTACATCCTAGGTTAATATACATTCACACTGTTTTTCAGACTGGAGGGGAAGAGGTGATTCCTTAAGAGGCCGAATCAAGTCGGTTAGTTCCTGAATCCCAGTACCGGGCGTCGGGTTCTGCCACTTGGTTCTTGGTTTCGTGGTTTCATGCTAACTCTCCTTATCTATGCAATCATGTGTATACTTCAGCTCCATCTGTATATTTCATTTCATATTCATTCATGTATATTTTTAGTTTTTAGTCTTTATAGTCTTTATTGTAAATATTTAGTTAGTCTTTATAGTCTTTATTGTATATATTTAGCCTTTATTCTTTTTTATTTAACTTTATTATATGTTTCTACTGTTGCTGCTGGAACACCAGAATTTCCCTGGTTGGGATCAATAAAGTATATCTATCTATCTATCTATCTATCTATCTATCTATCTATCTATCTATCTATCTATCTATCTATCTATCTATCTATCTATCTAAATTTGCCAGTGGAAATTGGCTTGAAACAAGTGACTTCTGAGGTGATCGTGTCTTATTTTAAGTCTAATGAGATATTTTGACTTGAAATAAGACAAATATTGGTAAGTTTTTGAGTTTTTGCAGTGTATCGTGTCGTTTCCCGGGACGGATCCCAGCGAGGCGCCTGCTGACGGGTCCAACATGGAGGATCTATTACAGCAGCAAACACACCCACACCGGTCAGAACCTGAACTGTCACTTTAAGTTTATGGTAAAGTCATTGGGGAAAGAGTTTGGTTCTGTATCACACACACACACACACACACACACACACTCCCTGCTACGAGTGTCCTCAATCCCTCTCAATCCACTCCCACGTCGGGGCGTGTACTCACAGTACGGGCTGGTCTGGAACTCAAAGCGCCGGCTAAATGCCCCGTATCCTGCCGAGGTCCTGGCTCGCACCTGGAACACACACAGACACACACACACACACACACACATACGTTCTGCTGTAAACTACATCTTTAGTTTAAAGGAGGATCCGCCACATGTCTATGTCCCAGCATGCCTCGGGGTGCCTTTGGGATCCCCCAGGAGGAGCTGGAGGAAGTTGTGAGGAAGGGGGGGCCGTGTGAAGCATCCAGCCGCTGCCCCGCTGCCACGCTGACCCAAATAAACGACAAGAAATACGGACGATGGACAGATGGAGGTGGTTCGCGCCGCAGCTGAGCGATGTGGCCGCTTTTTGTTTGAGTGCCAAGCGACAAGTCAGAGTTATGGAAGCGCTCCTCCTCCTGTCAGCCAGACATTTGATAACACGTCTGGCTCACTCGTGCTCCTCCGCGGCGCAAACACCAGCAGGAAAAACGTGGAAAAAACGGCTAAAAAGACTCAAACTCCTTTGCTGATGGATTCTATATTCCTTGTTTATAGTGTTTATATTGCTTGTTACTATTTATTTATTATGCTTCATATTTTGCTACCCACTTTGCTGCTGTAATACTGGAAATTTCCCCACTGTGGGACTAATAAAGGAATATCTTATCTTACCATGGTTTTCATCTGATTCGATGATTTTCAAATTATCTGCAACTTTGAAATCATTATGAAATCATTATGAAATCATTATGACCGCGCCTTTTCACTGCACGACACGTTCTTTAATCCATTCCCTCATATTCAATTCAGGTCAATTCATTTTTTAAAAAAATAATATAGCATCAAATCGAGCATCAAAAATAGACTTGAAAGGTAAAAGGTTGACCATCTGCCTCGCTGCACTACAACTTTTTTTTCTTATCTATACCTCCATATTCAGTTCATTTCATTTCAATTTTATTTGACCTGTATAGCATAAAATGTCAAAAGTAGACTTGAATATGAGGCACATGGCCGCCCACCCAGTCTTTGCCTCACTGCACTACAACTTTTTTTCCAGATTCAACTCAGTTTATTTCGATTTTATTTGATTTGTATAGCACAAAGTGTCAAAAATAGACTTGAATGTAACAGCTGAGGCAGATGGCCGCCCACCCATCTCAAGTCTATCTTTCCTATAATTCTGTTTTTCCAGTAATAGCGTCTTGTTTGAGGTTTTTTCCGACCCGGGCTCTTACCTGGAAGATGTAGACTGACGAGGGCTTCAGACCCTCCACCACCATCTCAGTCTCCTTGGATTTGATGATGGTGTAACTGGAGTCCTGCTCCTGGAGGGGGACACAGGGGGAAGGAAGAGAGGCAGAGGGGGTTACGACTATTGGATTATAGATAAACCCAAACTCTGTCGGTCTAAACTTATTTGTGCAGAGTTATGACCGCATGATGAAGAACCTTTCTTCAAAACCTTTTCATAACGTTTGTTTTTACCACTTTCATCCTCTCACCTCATTCACTGTCAAGCTCCCTCGTTTTAATTTATCCAGCTGTGGCTGTGTTTGAATTTACCGCCAATTAAAATCTGCAGGTGCGGCTCTCTTAATTAATTTTATATAATAAATGCTCAAATAGGCTTGTATGACTCTTTTACATCTATTTATTTATGATTGTAATCGCTGTGTTACCAATACAGTCTATCAATACTTAAACCTTTATCGGGCAAGTGACTATTTTTGGTAATTTCAAAAATTTTACATATCAGGCCCATCCCCTGTCTCAGTTAGTTCAATTATCATTTGGTCACATGTTTGTGGCATTTGACCAATCTCAATGGCTTTGATTTTCTATAGGAAAATGAAATTTTTTGAAAAATTTTATAAAAGCAATAAAGTCATGTCATGTTCACTAATAACAGTTTAGGATTGTTTTTTTTGAATTTCAAAGTATTTCGTGCCCTATAAAGGGTTAAACTTGTGCCTGAGCATATTCTGACTGCCAGAGATTTTAAGAAAATTCAAAAAAAAAAAATAAATAAATAATAGTAATGATAACAATGATGATGCAAGAAATAGTCAAATCCTCATATTGAAGCTGAATCTGATTCAACTGAGGAAAACTTGTGAGTTGCCCACAGCTCCGGTTACACGACTGCACATGTACATGCATGTAGGAGTATGTATACATTCGTATGTTATGTATCGCACTTTTTCATATTTCTGTGTGCATGTGAATGGTTAAGCTTCCTACAGTGTGTGTGTCTGTGTCTGTGTGTGTGTGTGTGTGTGTGTGTGTGTGTGTGTGTGCAAAGATCAGTTTCCAAACTGTAACCACTCCAGGTTTACACACAGCTAAATGCCTCCTCCATTAGCCATGAGCCATTAGCTAACCACTGACCACAACTCGTCTTTCCTCTCCTGGATGCCGTTTTTCTGACCTTCCCAGAAAAGAAAGACGGCAGAGGACGACGGAGAGAGAGAGAGAGAGGGAGAAAGAGAGAGAGAGAGGAAAGGGTGGGAAAAGGAGAAACGATCTGGGTAGCAGCATCAAATTGCTAAGTCTGCTCAAGTCCAGCTTAAAAGACACACTCGCTGTAACGCCATATCAAAAAGAGTATTCTTCCCGGTGTGATGTCACCCCGAAAACCTGAGACGGAAAAAACTCACAGCTAAAATAATTAATAGACTCTGTTAAACCCCTCGTTGGGACTGCAAGGTCTTTTTGAGGTGAAGTTTTTATCACTGCTCCAGATTTAAAGGACCATTTCAGTTCAAAACATTTTTTTAAAAACGCTCAGAGGCAGACACAAAGTACATCCTGTGGCGGCGTTTCTTTGAACGGCGTTGGTCTAAAAATGTCTGTCAGTGCAAAGCATTAAAAAGTGGAACAAAGGGCGGCTCTGTGTCCTCCTGCGCCGATGCATTTGCTGCGTGTTATGTAAAATACCAGGAGGCAGGGCGCTCTGCAATCCACCACCGAGGGTTTTTTTTTTTTTTTTCTTGTAACACGCAGGTGAAATTGAACGCCTTTCAGAGGAATAATTATATAGGAAATAATAATAAAAAAAAAAAATCACCTGCAGTCAAACAGAATGCAGAAAAAAAAAAACTAAAACATCAAAGCTGCCGTTCATAACATTCTTTAGAGGGAGGAGGACAGATAAATACTTTAAGGAGTTTTAAAAGCCAACTTTTAATGGCCACTTCTGCCAGAATACTAAACAGGCCAACCAGTATGTGATATGCAATATGTATGGCATTATGAAGAGCTTCACAGAATCATGGTCTGACATTACATTAGCATGCATTAGCCAGGTTAATTACTAAGTGTGAGGTCTGCACAGGGTGCGGGCAAACAACACGAGAAAGGACTTTAACTCTGAAATAACACGTGTACTAGTGTGTGTCAGCTTTTTTTATTTTTTCATTTTTTTAAAGTCCTATAAAAGAGCTGTGAAGGCAACATGTGGTGGAAAATAATGACAATGTAAAGCCGAGAGAGAGAGAGAGAGAGAGAGAGAGAGAGAGAGAGAGAGAGAGAGAGAAAAGGGTGCAGTACAGTCTTTTGTCCATCGGGGGCAGCGCTGAGCAGTTGCTACCCACAGCAGATTCATATGGAGGTCAATGGGGCTAAACACTATAAAACGATAATCACAGCTGACTTTGAAATATTTACGAGAAACTGAACATTTACTGTCGATGTTACGGGGCCAAATATTTATTCTGAAGATGTAATCATAATCTGAGGTGAAATCCATGCCTGTGAAATGATGTTAGAGGACTGGGTGCTGCAGAACCAGAGGAGAAAAAAAATACATTTTTTCCCCTGTATATGGTTCCACATTTCATTCATCTTTAAGCTCATAGAAATATGTGTGTGTCTACTCATGTTCACCAGCACATGATAAAATAAATAATAAATGTTTAGTCTAGCCTTACATGCTCTTGCAGGTGGAATATCTCCTTTTACAGGCCGATATCTGTGTATAGAGTAAACACCTGTGTGTGTGTGTGTGTGTGTGTGTGTGTGTGTGTGTGTGTCAGGCAGTGAGGCTGAAGCATGAACACAATTTCGTTTTTTTATGTGACGCATAAAAATGACAAATAAAGAAATCTGAAGCTGAATCGGAGTCCTCTGAGCTGTCTTTAACCCTTAGATGCATAAGTGGGTCAAAAATGACCCCAGAGGTGTTTTTTTTTTTTTTTTTTTGTGCAATATCTTAGACATTTTAATTTTTTTATCATTTAATCTTCCATGTATTCCTCAAATAGGTTGTCTTTGACATGAGGCCATTTGGATTTGTATCTAATTGTTATATTTTTTTAAGTAATTGCATTTTTTATATCAATACCCCACTCTTCCATACGTGGGGTCAAAAATGATCCCAAGCATTTTCAATGGAATTTCAAGGGTTAACCCTGGGAACCTTTGATTTGAATGTCAGGTATACATCTAGTGTTGATCCACACATCTAATGCAGGCAGTCTCACCACCCTGAAGGTTATTTTTACACAGCAACATACATGTAAGTATTATGATCATTTTTATACCTCAGAATAATATATATATGATGACTGGAAGGTAACCCACGCCTACCGACCTACATCACTGAAGCTACGGGAAGGTGTGAAGGTATCTTACACTGCAAAAAGTCAAAATCTTACCAAGATTATTTGTCTTATTTCAAGTAAAAATGTCTTATTTCTAGTCAAAATATCTCATTAGACTTAAAATAAGACATGATCACCTCAGAAATAACTTGTCTTTAGACAATTTTGACTTGTTTCAAGTGAAAATTTACTTGAAACAAGTGAAAATTAGCAAAATTTGCTTGTTTCATTGGCAAAATTTGTTTCTTGTTTCATGCTAATTTTCACTTGTTTCAAGTAAATTTTCACTTGAAACAAGTCAAAATCGTCTAAAAACAAGTTACTTCTGAGGTGATCTGAAGTGTAATGAGATATTTTGACAAGAAATAAGACATTTTTACTTGAAATAAGACAAATAATCTTGGTAAGATTTTGACTTTTTGCAGTGTAGGGCTCAATTTGACCCAATTCAGTGTTTAACATCTCTAAATACAAGATAAACTTTTTTTTTTTTTCGTTTTATTGGCCTCATATTTCTTGGCTTTCCCTAATTTAGTGGGGACAAGTGGGTAAAAATAAAATGAACATATTTTTTTCAATGTCCTGGACTCATTTTGCGGCTGTAGGTGTTACTGGGCTTTACACACATTTGCTTTATCTGGTTTGGACACTGAGGAGCTATAACATGCTGTTTATAATCATCCAAACAAAAACGACTTGTCTCCAATTGTCTTTAGGGTGCTCACCTGACATCAGCACACCTGGGGGAGAAAAACCGGATTCCCACAAGAACTTGGGTTATGTTTTATGTAAGAAGCTATTTAGAAAGTCAAGAAAACACATAAATCTGGGTCATAATTTTTTTATTCTGATGCTTTTCAGGAGGTTTAAGATACTGGAGTTGGTGAATCTGACGCGAACAGGAGAGTTAAAGTTGATTCATTTTGAATTTTGAACAGATTTCTCACTAAAACACAGATGTGAAGATGTCCATTTTGCAATACAGGAGTCAATATTTAAGTGTCTGTGTAGCCCTATAAGATATATATATATTTATATATGTGTGTGTGTACAAATATGTATGTTTTTACCTTCTCAAAATACTTGATCTCGTACTCCAGGATGATGCCGTTGGGGCGATCAGGCTCTGCCCAGGAGACGGCGATGCTGCTCTTCCCGGCGTGACCTTTCCTCACCACACTCACCGGAGAGGGGGCTGCACACACACACACACACACACACACACACACACACACACACACAAGATAAAGAGCACCACTGTAAGCATCTGATTTGGCTCCGTTTTCTGTCTGTCTGTCTCGCAAAGTAAAAAAAAAAAAAAAAGAATAATAGTGAAATGATGTGATGCAATCCTCCGCAACCGCCTCCTTCCTCCCGCTCTGTAACATGATCGGCATCACAGCGTTTAATAAACAAAGATTCAAATCGAGAGGGGAAGTGTTATCAAAGATGTGGAGTGAGCTGATTAACTTGAGGCGGCGTCTGGAAGACGTTCAGGCCGTCGTTTGAAGTTTAAAAGAAAGAAAGCAGACGGTGATTCCTGCTGTGATTTGTTGCAGATCATAAAACATTTAACGCAACATGAAACATCAGCGTGGAAAAAACAAACAAACAAACAAACAAACAAAAAAACAAACATCAGATCACGCATCTCTGGTTTGTGGTTACATGATTACACTGAAGAAGCATCAAAAACAAAGAAATGCTCAATTTTTTTCCAGCTCTCACTCACATTTGTTATGAAATCTTGAAATACGGCGCTTTTGATGCGTTTCAACTTATAATTTTCATTTTATGATGTTTTGTTACTATAAAAACACAATAACTACCTAAAGTCTACATGTAAACATTACATTGCTCACAATTTCTTTCATTTTAACACTGCAGCTGTGTTTTGAAACTTCAGTTCATCACGTAAAATTGTCATAAGATAAAAAAAATATATATATATTTCCAGCCCCCAACCCAGGTTATACATTTATTTCTCTAAAGCAGAAATAAACTTATTAGTTGATTCATAACTCAGGTGTTTCTGCCTGAGTCTCATCAGCATACCTTCCAGAACTGTGCTCACAAAATAAATACATATATAAAAAAAACACTATCACTGCTTTTTAATTCATATTTTGACCACAGTTGCTTCTTAAACGCGACTCCAGCGAATGTTTGCCGAGCCGGCGCTCTGCCATTTACAGGGGAGCCTCCTTGTTAGGCGGCGTTTGGAGAAAATATGGACGTCTCCCCGCAGAAGGAAGCACAGGAAGCCTCCTGGTTTGGTTCCTTCGTTTGGCAAAACTTCACAGAAGCAACAAGCCGTCGATTCACAGCGAAGGAAATCCCACAATGCCGTGTGGCAGGCCGGGGACTGTTGCTTAAACGACCCAACCACTGCTTCAGTCCACAATGTGAATGTAAAATTTTTATCTTTTGTATTTATATATGGAAACGAACAAATATATATTTTATTTTTTTGTTGTATACTTGTTCGAAAATAAAATCTTTCATTCATTCATTCATAAAGTTTAATAAATGTTAAAACAGGAAACCTCTTCTTGTAGATTTACTTTTGTCAATTTGGGAACACTCCGATGTTTTGGGCACAAAACTTTTCAACTTTTCCCGACTTCTCCAGACTGAGACCAGATGTTGGACACCATTCTCACCTCTGTACGTCCAGTGGTTCAGGTCCTATGGGTAGCATTTAGTGTTAGCTTAGCATAAAGACTTGAAATCTATGGGAGTTGTTAGCCTGTTTCCGTCAAAATGAAAAAAATAAACCTTACAGCGACGGTGAAGGTGTCTGATTGAAACAGGGGATCATGTGGATTAGAAATACACATGCTGGAATTTAAAAAAGACAAACGAGAGCGGTTTTAGGAGAAGTTTCTTTACCCTCAGTGCTGAAAGACAGTTTTAAAAAAAAGCTGAAAACAAGGAGAAAGACGTGAAAATGCAAAAACAGAAAGAGAAACAGCCGACTCTCCCCGGTGTCAGGTCGCTGTTTCACACAGTGATGGAGCTCGGTTGCACCTCTGCACCTGGGCTCTTTTCTACCTTTTTTTTTTTTTGCACTGGTACAAGGCTGAGAAAAAAAAAAAAAAAAAAAAAAAAAAAACATTTCAAAGGGGGAACATTATTCAAAAAAGTCTGAGAACCTCTGATGTGGACGTTACTTGCCAAAGCGGGTTTTGGAAACGGTGAGAAACGACCAGCCTGCACTTTGGCACTTTGGCGGTGACGTGGCTTTCTGAATCCCCCCTTTTTCTCCCTTCTGTTACTCTTGGCAACGTTTCCACTTTAAACACAAGAGTTATTGGTCATTTCTGCTGTAAGTTTAGACATCTATCGGGCACCGTTTGTGCGGGTTTGTATTCATCAAATGGCCATTCTGTCGTAACCCGAGCCGCCGGCCCATCTCTCAGAGGGACAGTTGGTGAGTCTCTGACACATAAAGAGCTTTTAACCAGGCAAAACGCTCCCTCAGGCCACAACCCGATAGTGTGTGTGTGTGCCCTGCAAAGGCTACACACCATTTAGGTTTCAATGGCCTCCGCGGAGCTCCAAAGGGAATAAATCAGCGCTACAAACACGGTAACCGGATCCTGAGTGGACAGTCACACAGACGTGTTATCTGCAACATCTTAAAAGCCTGAAACCAGAGACACAAGCGCCAACACTCGATGCCTGAATGCTATAAAAGCCGAGGTGCCGCCATGAGAGAGAGAGAGAGAGAGAGAGAGAGAGAGAGAGAGAGAGAGAGAGAGAGGCTTTCTTTTCCCCCCGCAGTTTGAGAAAAGTAACCGTGCATAAACATTTTCTGAGCTGAAGACGTGTGACTTTTTTGCCGTGCCGCTGTGTGCTCGATGCAAAAAAAAAAAAAAAAAAAACCACACGGCACGCTCAGAAATCGGTAGATATTTCCAGCAGTGCGGCTCGAGGGCATCACGGCGTGCAAACGGCGTTTTTTTTTTTTCTGAAACCCTCAGCCTCCAAACTTCACTGCAAATTCTGATTTAACTGTGTCGTCTTGCAGGTTGTGGTCTAGAGCCCAGACGCGTCCCTCGCTTTGCACCAACATGCCAAACGGTCACTGTCGGGTGGAAGAGAAGAAGCCCGTATCTCCAGTTTTGGTGATTTTCGTATTTTAACTTCATTTGAGGATTTAACCCTCCTGTTATGTTCAAATTTATCTTTTATGTTTGGGCTCAATTTGACCCCAGCAGTTTAAACCTCCACGAAATTATTATAATTCAAATTGTTACCAAAGTTTATGTGTCAGGTACTTTATGTGTCTTTGTTGACTTAAATAGCCCTTTAAATAAAACATAACTCCCCCCCACCCCCACCCCCACTTATACATCCAGTATTCCTGTTACACAACTATGGAAAAATATGCAAATCACCATAAAATCTCACTGATTGACCTAAAATTGGAAAGAAATATATCTTTTTGGTGTTTTAATGGCTTTATATTATTTCTAAGTACAGATTTTTGTTATTTATAACCGATGTGTTACAAAGTGTGTGCAGGACATTGAAAACACATCATCATGTGAATTTCATGTTTACCCGGTAGTTCCCATTGCATTAGGAAAACTCATTAAATATGAAGCAAAAAAAAAATTATGTTAATCATTTATTTAGAGACATTAAACATTGAATGGGGTCAAATTGTCCCCAAACATAATAGGAGGGTTAAAGGAATATTCCACACAACGTTTTGGTCAAAATAGCCCTTTTCATACTTGCTCAGACTGAGACCAGATGTTGGACACCATTCTCTCCTCTGTATGCACAGTGGTTCAGTTCCTATGTGTAGCATTTCATGTTAGCTTAGCATAAAGACTTGGAGTCTATGGGAGTCGTTAGCCTGGCTCGATGAAAAAGTGAGAAAATAAACTTTATGAGTTGCTGTAAGGTTTATTTTCTCATTTTTTCATGGAGCCAGTGCAGTCTTATTTACACAGTGGATCATGTGTATCTGAAATACACATCTTGGAATGTCTTTAAGTCAGATGGAGGAACTATAGAAGCTGATCACATTTATCCCTCCGTCTATCTCAGTGACCCGCTCACCGCTGAAGGTCGAGGAAGATCCGCAATAAATTAACTTCACCTAAAACCAATAAATTAATTTCCAAGACGTGTATTTCAAATCCACATGATCCTCTGTGTCAATCAGACAGCTTCAGAGTTGCTGTAAGGTTTATTTTTTCTACTTTGACAGAGCCAGGCTAACGACTCCTATCCACTTCAAGTCTTTATGCTAAGCTAATGTGAAATGCTACACACAGGAACTGAACCACTGGA
The DNA here is from genome assembly GCF_902150065.1 of Myripristis murdjan. NCBI lineage: Eukaryota > Metazoa > Chordata > Actinopteri > Holocentriformes > Holocentridae > Myripristis > Myripristis murdjan. The sequence goes on along the minus strand of NC_043991.1, from coordinate 3,267,849 downwards.
CGTCCAGAGGTGGAAATGGTGTCCAACATCTGGTCTCGGCCTGGGGAAGTCGGAAAAAAGGAGATTTTGCCCAAAATGTTGGAGAATTCCTTTAAGGGTTATGAAGATCTATCATCCGTGGGTTTATGAAACCTTTTCAAACTAATTACATAACATACGCCATAGACATCAAACAAAAAAAACAAGGGTTTCTGTTAGTTCCTGAGAAGTTGACGCAACAACAAAACTGCATTCTGTGTCTTTCAAAACAGCCAAATCAGTGCTGACAGACACCCACAGCTGCTGTAACAATGATTTTATGAGGCGATTTTTACAAAATTGGCATCTGAAAAAGTATGGCTTAGGCCCTGGCATCGTGTTGGTATTAGTATCCGAAAATTTCTGAGGGCCAAAAAAAGCAACAATTAAAATAGATAACGCCTCTAACACCCACCGTGGTGTAACATGACTCAGCTAATTAGTGCTTTTTCCCGTGTAATCTGACAACTTCTGCAACACGACTTCCACAACTCGGCGGCGCTCGAGCAAGGGTGGAAAAAAAAGCTCCTGATATCTGACAAATCTGAGACGAGGGAGGGAGGAGAAATAGGGAGAGAGGGAGGGAGGAGAGAGAGAGAGAGAGGGAGGTGATGTGAAAGAGGGAAAACGCTGCCACAGGAGGCAGATGAAAGAGAAAGGAGGGGTCAACGAAAATGAGAAAAGTGAGAGAAATATAATGAGGCAGAGACAGGAAGAAGGAGGGTAAAGCTGTGTGTGTGTGTGTGTGTGTGTGTGTGGGTGTGTGTGTGTGTGCCAGTGAAGGACGCCAGCAACACTTCAGCGTCAGCAGCAGGACTGAGTGTGTGATCACGCCTCCTGGTTTAGACGCTTCCTGTGCTCGGCTCTACCTGCTAATCACGAGCGAACACTCCTCAATGAACTTTCACTGAATGAATTTCCAATGAACTTTATTTTTAAGGAGGAAAAAATGAAAAAAAAAAAAAAAAAAAAAAAACCCTCACGTAACAGTTCTTAATAATTATTTTTTTAACTTCCTCCCTATGTTTTGTTCTCAAAAAAATGACAACTGAAAAAGAAAAATGAAAACTAAATGATATTCTTGCAAAGTTCTCAGATGTGCCCTCGATTACCTGAGTCGACAGCTCTAGTTCACGTGTTTGAATATTTTTATATACTCGTGTATTTCAGTAAAGTCTACGTTGGATGGATTTATGGCGTAACATGTCACAGAAAGTTTTCTGATACGTGATAGACAGCGTTAATATCGACAAAATGCTTCATTATCTTAATTATAGATTTACTTATTGAATTGGTCTCCTGGCCTCGGTGGAAAATGTAAAGTAAATCTAAATCTAAGTTCAGTAACCATAAGTAATTCAGGGTGTTTTTGATGAGCGGTTCATGAGCAGGAAAATTTTAAAAATTTGCAAGAAACTAAACTGTTAAATAAATACATTTCTCCTCATGCCACTCCTCAAACTGTAACATAAGAATGCTTTTGTGAAACTGCATCGTGCACTAATATGCTCTCTCTTCCTGGTTCTGGTTAATAAGCGAGCAGCAGAGTTTTGGATGAGCTGAAGTCTGTCAGTGGTTTTCTTTGGGAGGCCGGTAAAAAGTACGTTGCAGTAGTCAAGTCTGCTTGACATCAAAGCATGTATTAGTTTTTCAGCATCTTTTTGATTTATAAATGGTCGCACTTTAGCGATGTTTCTAAGGTGGAAGAATGATGTCTTCGTCACCTTGTTAATGTGGGACTTGAAACTAAGATCTGGATCCAATACAATGCCAAGACTTGTAACCTCAGATTTAATCCTGGGAGCCAGTTTCCCCAAGTTAATGGACAGCATCTCTCTTTTTGTTTTGGGGCCAACTAACAGGATCTCTGTTTGTCTTCATTTAACTTTAAGAAGTTATCGCTCATCCATTTGTTCACTGCCATGAGACAGGTAGTGATGGAATTTATCGCTGTAGCATCATTTGGTTCGGCAGAAAAATACAGTTGTGTGTCGTCTGCATAACTGTGAAAACATACATTGTGCCTTCTGATGATTTCACCGAGCGGCAGCATGTATAGTGAGAAAAGTAATGGACCAAGGCAGCTCCCTTGTGGAACTCCATAGCAGTTGTCCTGTTCCCCAGACACATGATCAATTCTGGTCTTATAACACCTCCTCTGAAAGTGGAGAAACTCTGGAATAGATTTCAAAAACTCCACAAAGCGGCTCCATTCTGGCGAGCAGTTTCCCAGTTTGTGTCTTCTGTCCTTGATGGGCAGAGACCCAGACAGCTGCCATCCCACGATCTGTGGACGCTCAGAGAAGCTACGAAACCTACGAACCTGGAAAAGCAGCGACCGAGTTTCGTAATTTTTCATGTTTTCCAGGCAGGTAACGTCTACGCGCAGGTGTCTCGTTAAAGAGTAAAGCCTCGGGAAAACAAGGAGCCCTCGCTGGAGCCTCTATAGCCGCTCAGGCCGGAGAATTTCAGAGAAAGCGACTGGTGATTGTTGATATGACAAGAATCTCAACATGATGACAGTAAAGTACACAGTGACCGCATCTAATTATAAGGCTTGAGTTTTCCCTTTTCCTTCTCCGACTAGAAGTTTGATGCATTCAGGGTTTGGCACTGAAACTGTTTTTTTTTAGCACATCTGTGAATTCAGCTCTTTTTTGAAAATCATAATCGTCGTCCGTGTTGACAGTTTATTAGATTTTGAAGACGATGGGCGATCTTGACGAAAACTGCCTCAGATCTGAACAGAATAGGACTGGACAGCATAGAATAAATCTAAACTGTATATAACAGAATATAACTAAAACAGAATAAAAGATCCGAAGTGAACACAATAGAATAGATCTGAATTAATATAATAGAACAGAAATGAAGAGAAGAGATCTGAACTGAACTCCATGAACCCACAATCTCCGACCTTCACCTTTGGGTACTGGTTCACATTCATCTGAATGTTTATGAACCTAAATGTACCGGTTCCCTCGGGTTTGAACCCACAACGTCAGGACCTTCGCGCACAGGAGAAACCCTTTGAGCCACTGCACTCAAAGATTTTTTTCAGCTCTTCTTTGGGATGATTTATTTATTTATTTATTTTTTGAAACTTCACTGTTAAATTGGTCTTCAACCCTCAGAAGTACACGAGGCAGACAAAACACTGTGAGCCGCTGACCCCCTAACATCCATGATTCTTCAAACAGTCTCCATCTTCATCTGGGATGTTGGCGGTGGCGCGTTCTGTAGTTTTTATTTAATAAAAACCCTTCTTTTGACAGTTTAGATGCTTCTTCTGTGCCGCGTTGCGCTCATTTCTCCCCCATTTCTCTCCTCTCATTAACAGTGGTGGGACCAATTACTCACAAAACTAATAAGTTAAAATTACTAATTACTTCTGTAAAAAAGTAATTTTGATTACTACTCAATTACTGCTGCAGAAGAGTAATTCAGTTACTGGGGAAAGTAATTTTATGATTACTTTTTTCTTTTCTTAAATCCTCTTATTAATGCACATATTTTTGCGTTGCTGTTGCAGTGTGGACATTGCTGTCAAATTTCATCGATCATTGTCAGTGTTGGGCACGTTACTTTGAAAAAGTAATTCATTATAGTTTAAAGTAGTGATGCCAGCTTGTCCAGGTGGGGAATTGAACCCCTGGGCTTGTGTATGGCAGGCTGAGATACTATCCGCTCTGCCATCAGGAAACACATGTGCTTTTTGTAATTTGTGCTCAGTCAATTCTCCATGCATGTTGATAAGTTATGAAAAACTGCAAAGTCTGACCGGTTTGAAAATTGACACACCGCTTTTTCTCCACAAGACGCACATTTTTTGAATAGGATAATAAAATAATAATAATTAGTAGTAGTAAGTAACGGCTAGTAACGGCGCATTTTATTGTCAGTAACGGTAACGGAGTTGAGTAATCAAAGAAACAGTAATTTCTTTGATTACTCGTTACTGATAAAAGTAATGCTGTTAGTAACACCTTTTCTTTGTAACGCCGTTACTCCCATCACTGCTCATTAAGCATTAAAAATAAATAAATAAATAAGTAAATAAACAATCAACCAATCAGGAGAGGCTACCGTCCTGGCTCGGGGTGTTAATCTTTCAGGACGTCATTTGTTTCTTTTCGATTTCGTTAGTCTGAACCCCGTGAGCATCAGTTCTTTCCAACGTGATGCTCGTGGACGTAACGCAATAACCAGACCTTGGCGGAGGTAAGCGCTCTTCTTCTTCTTCTTTTTTTTTTTTGTTGTTGGTGGTGTATTTTGCGATCGATCAGCTCCGTGTGTGAGGTGTGCTTCCTCCTCACAGGGTCAGAGGGGCTGCGAGGGCCCTCCGGTGCTGCGATAAGAGCGATGTCATCACAGGGCAGAACACGAGCCTCTGCAGCCGCCGTACGTCTGAACCGTCACCAGAATCAATACGCACCCTCCACTATCTGTTTTACTGTCCTTTAGATCGCCTCCGAGGATAACAAAACATAATAGATTGTGTGTGTGTGTGTGTGTGTGTGTGTGTGTGTGAGTGTGTGTGTGAGAGAGAGAGATGGCTTTATTAAGCTTGTAAAGCACCAGGGCTGTTTTCATCTCTCTATCTTGCAACTTATCCTCCCACTTACCCTCCCTCTCTCTCTCTCTCTCTCTCTCTCTCTCTCTCTCTCTCTCTCTCTCTCTCTCTCTCTCTCTCTCTCTCAGGTCCACCCGTCTCACCTTCTCTCTCTCTCTCTCTTTGTCATGTTGTTTTTGTGCCCCGCCAAAGCAGCGAACCAACTCTTTCATCCCTCAGCGAGTCAATTACCATCCACGGTCAGAACTCACCACCAGCAGCCTCATGCCGACACACACACACACACACACACACTCTCTCTCTCTCTCTCTCTTTCTGTGGATTTAACCCCTTTTACGCTTTCTGTTAGCCCGTCTGAACAGATAGGGATGTTTTTTTCTTTTGTACCAGTTTTTAGGAAATAAAATCTGTCTACATGGGAATATTTTTAACACGAGAACACAAAAAAAAACATGAGCAAAGTAAGAAAAAAAGTCTTAATAATGTCCAAAACTGTGTGGGAAATCAGATTGGGAAAAAACAAAACAAAACAAAAAACAAAACAAAACAAAAAAACCCCAAAACAAAACAACAACAACAAAAAAAACAAAGACACGAGAGCTGTATTTCTAAAACTGGAGGGACTTGATTTGCTTTTGTAGATTACATGACGTTTGTAACTGCATATGATGCTAATTATAGTGAGGTGAGATTCCTTCTTCTTTTTTTCAAATCTGTCTCTCACAGCCAGACTCCCAAGACTTCGGGAGGCAAAGGCAAAGCGAGGAAACTTTATTGACACGGCACAAAATCGTGCAAAATAATAATACAGTTCAAAGGTCTTCAGATAAAAAAGAAATAAAATTGGGAATAAAACAAAAAACGAAGAGCAATCTAGCAAGGGCATTTATACTTGTAAGACTAAGGATGGTAAAAAAAAAAAAAAAAAAAAGCTAAACAAAACAGAAAAGTAAGCATCAAAATATTTGCGCGTAGCCGCTGGACTGTCAGTCCGCTTGTTGTTTTTGCGCGATTTTTGTCCAGAAATGGAGTCAAGATGTGCTTGAATCTTTCTAATAACCATTTTAATGCATTCCTTTGGCCAAACTTGTATTTGTCTCTTTATGATGAGCACTTCAAAAGTTATGCTATTCTCTATTTTTTCTACTTGGGGTTTCGTTAGGATATGTGTAAGAAAGTGTTCAAAATGAAGCCCATGGGACAGGACTTCAGCCTGGTCCCGGGCAGGATCTTAAAGTGCACCCTTCAAGGATTGAGAAAAAAATAATTGGCAAGAAAAATCCACCCAAAATATTTAGTAAACAGAGAAATACAGATGTGATCTGACAATTTCCGCCTAGTTTTTTGTAGCTTTTGTCCTGAAATGGAGTCAAAAATGTGCTTGAATCTTAATAATAACCATTTTAATGGACTCCCTGGGTCCAGATTGTATGGGAAAATGTGTTCATTTGTACCCTGCAGCATGTATGGTTCAAAAGTTATGCTATTTTTTCTATTTTTTTCCATTTTCAGATTTTAAAAAGGGTTCAAAATGAACCCATGGGACATTACCTCAGCCTGGTACCTGGCAGAATGTTAAAGTGCACCCTTCAAGGATTAAGAAAAAACAGGTCCCAATAAAAAACCCACCCTATGCGCATGGACCCCCCTTTCCATCTAGACTAGTAAGATCAACAGGAGGACCCGGGATTTAATAAAGTTTATTATTACTAGTATTATTATTGTTACGATGCTATTACAATACAAACTTGACTGGCCAAGTGTCTTTCAGTGAGTTTAACATGCAGCGTCCCGCCTCCCTCCATCCTTACTTATCTTTATCCCTTCCTCCCATTTTCCTCCATTTCTTCGCCTTTTTCTTCTTCTGCTCTGCATCGCTCTCTGCCTCCCACCAAACCAGCGTCCCTCCTCATGTTCTCTCCTCCCCCCCCCCCCCCCCCCCCCCCCCCCACCTCCTCCTCCTCCTCCTCCTCGTGAGCGCCGACACTTTATTATTCAGCAGGGCTTCACAGGGACACCGTGAAATCACCTGTTTCACGGATCCCTTATCGAGCGCGACACTTCCCACACATCAAACGGCGGAGCCCCCGACTCCCGCTAACCCGTCTAACCCTCCCTGTCGCCGGCGTTTCTCTGCGTTTCAGCATCGCCGTCTCTTCCTGTCTCTCTCACCTGCTCGGTCAAACGCACACACACACACACACACACACATGGAAACAACAAACACAGATGGACGTAGACGCTCACGAGGCTGCTGGCGGCTCCTAATGAGGATGAAGGTGAGGCAGGATTAGTTATGGCAGGATTATGATTTAAGTGATTTCCTTAATCGACAAATTTGGGCACACCGTTACTTTGATCTGTCCTTTATGACTTAGATCATAATTTCAAGAGGACGTATCTGTTATTATTTTCTCTTCCTGGTTGGACATTTTCTTGGAGCACCTCAGGAGGTGGAGATTTCTACACCCGACCCTAATCCCAGAAACACCAGCCCACAGCGTGACCCCTCCTCCAGCAAACTGCACAGTCGGCACAATGCACTCAGGCGGGGAATGTTCTCCTGGAGGCGGGGAACGTTCTCCTGGCGTTCCCCAAACCCAGACTCGTCCATCAGACCGCCACATGGAGAAGCCTGATTGGTCGCTCCACAGAACAATAACAGTAACACGTTTCCTTTGCAATAATCCCACTTCCAGCTGATGGTGGAATATCTAGGAGGGAAGAACTCAGTTGGAACTCGCTGGAACTCAGTGAGCTCTTTAGAACCAGACGCTCTGTCACTGATGTTGGGAAAGGCAGACTGCATGGCTGCTGCTAGAGGTTACACACCTGAACTCAGCGACCACGTTTACATGCACACCTTATTCCTGTATTATTCAGAATATCCTCAATATTCCGGTTGTGCACGAGTCATGTCAACACACTGAACCCGATTAAGGTCATATTCCAGTCGGAGAATATTCTGAATCAGACCCCTGGCATGAGCCTGTTCTAACCGGAATATGATGCCATATAAACACATTGGCTGTGTCCGAAATCACTCCCTAATCACTATAGGCTATAGTGCACTATATAGTGATTGCGCCATTTTGTAGGGGTGTCTGAATGTTTAGTGATTATTAATGTTCACTATATAGTCCACTGGATGTATCCCACAATCCACCGCGAAATGTAGTGGACATCCGATGGTCACTGACCAGGCGATATATCCCGTCATGCATTGCGGAACGGCGCCGAACAACGAGCGAAGTCGTGTCCGAAACGGTCCGCTACTGAGTTCACTAGATAGTCCACTACATTGAATTCCCTATAGAGTGAGAAGGGAGGAGTGAGGGAGTGAGTGAGCGATTTCGGACACAGACCTTATGATCCGAACCGGAATATTCAGTCACGTCTGCGCACGCTCGATTCAATGCAAGGAATCCTGGGGCGTCTTTGTTGCTATGGTTACTGCAAGCGGGGAGAACGACGTGGCGAACAGCAGCAAGAGCCAGGAGACTGCAGTCTACCTTCAGCTGATCAGAGACTGAAAATATCATGGAGGATATCGATGGAGAAAACACAGAAATAGTGACAGCTTTTTCTTCTGTATTTCTGGCAGACCAGACGCCTATACGCGTACTGCTGCCCCCCGCAGGTTGAGTGTTGCATTACATAAGAGCACAGAAACACGGGAACATGCCAAGTAACATGTAAACAGAATATTCCAGTTGCTGCAGCGCATAGAAACACCTTATTCAGAAAATTACCTTAACCTGAATATTGACCCGAATCGGGATATGGTGTGCATGTAAATGTACTCCATGATGAAGAGCTGTGGCCCAGTGTTTTTGTCCATATAGTGTCCATCTGTTCCCAGACACAAGTCAGACTGAACAAGACTGACAATCAGTGTGACTCCTGTGATAAACCCCGTCCCTGCATCGGCTGCCAGCTCAGGCCTCTCTCAGGCCCTCGTCTGTATTTTAAAAACATATCCTGGGTCAACGATGACCCAAAAAAGACAAAACAGTCTGATGTACACCCACACACACACACACACAGCTTTCTGTTGGCCACAGTGGATGATCTGTGGCTTGCCAGGGACTCCATCCAGCACCACAACACACTGAGGCTGTTCTTTAGCGTTATTTCAAGAGCAGCGGTGCGTTTTCACTTTACCTTTTAATTTCTGCATGACAGGACTTATTCTTTAGTCTCTTAATCATCTGTACCTCTACAGGTATCACGCCCATGAGGAAATCCTGCAGCACACCTCGCCGCAGTGTTTTAAATGCCGTTGCAGGGCGTTGCAGCGTGATATCAGCCTGCAGCCAAGCTGGACAGGAACCCGCCTCGCTGTGCAGGACCGAGGAGGCTGGAGTCAAAACGAGAGTTACTGTTCCTGCATTCAGGCAAGGGTTAGGGTTAGGGTTAGGGTTTCGACCGCAGTCTTCCTCAGAAGCGCCTCCTGACGGCTGTGACGTGTCATTTATCAGCTGTTGTCGTGTAAACGGGGCCTTAAAAAGCCCAATCAAAACCGGGATACTAAAGACCTTGTCAACACAGTCAGTGATGTAGAGGACGGCTGCAATCGTCTAACATTTTGTTCCTCAGCCGTTGCTCTGCTCCGTCACAGCGACGGGACAGTTGGGTTTGCTTGCAGCCTGTGATTTTGCTGCCCAGCTTAACTACTTTAGAGAGCTTTGTCTCGTTTTTGACAGTGAGGCTCTCAAACCAAGACACAATATCGAACGTGAGTGTACTCTCAATTAAAGATTGATATTGTTATGTCCCTGGCCTAGGGGAACCTGGATCCATAACATGAAAAGAGCCCCCCCACTCTTCTCATCCCCAAGATTGTAGGAATACCAGGGTGACCTTTACAGAGCAGCTTTTTTATTTATGACTCGGACAGGAGACAAATGTCAAAAACAACAAACAAAACAACTAAAGGAGCCCTGCCCTTACCTGACAGAGAACAAACAGCAAACAAAAGACATTACCTTACCGACCTCCTAACATTAAAAACATGAGAAAAAGGTTACAAAATAAAAAGGCTTCTCCTTCCTGCAAGGCTGCTCTGGGTTTTCCTTTTTACAATAGATTATTTACAATTTGCAACACAAAATAACCTAGTAACTAGGTTTGCAGCAAACTAACCAAAGGTCCCTCTAAGTGACTGTCAAACACAGTCAAATCACAACAGCTCTCTAATCAATCTCTGCATGGCCTCCATGGTTGGGGATGGAAAGAGGAAGAAGGGGGCGGGAGACCAACACCAGGGGTGTATTCAGCGCAGACGTACCGGTGTGTAACGTCAAGCTCACAGAAACGATAAAGATCTGAACAACCTGTTGCATTACGCAAGTGCTGCAAGTATGGAAGCCCAGAGGGACATTCTCCTCACGATTGTAGCCGAAGAGCTGTCTGAGCAGGACGTTACTTTATATGGATCATTAATTATAGGGATACTGCAATACATTCAATGTCCACTATGAAAAAAACAGTTATTGTTAAACATTGTTTCCAAGATTTGTACCATAGGCCGACACAAATGAGTTTTAAGTTTTAAGTTGAATAAAAGTTGCCATATTATTGAGAAAAACAATAAACTATGTCTGATTTATCATCATACTCAGCACATACATGTGCTTTTACCTCCTCAAATGATGGGCAACATTTTAAACATAGGCTGCACTAATATAGCGACTTGGAAGCCATAATGGAGCTCTAGCGTTTAAAATCGCGGAGGCTTCAATACAGGCTGATACTGATTGGATAACACCTGTGACACGCCCACAAAATGGAGGAAAACTACCTGTGAGGCATGTTGCTCTCTGTTACAAAACGTTACGACCAAACACACCATTCAGTGAGACGACGTCACACAACGTTACGCATCGTAACGTCGCTGAATACGCCCCAGCTGGAACATATAGTCGGGGCCAACCAATCAGCTACCAGCCTTCAGACAGCTGACCAATTACCCCACACACCTGCAACTGAACACACTGATTTGCAGGTATACTGAGGGAGAAGAGGAGGAGGGAGGGAGAGAGAGAGCAGTACATCCAACACAACACAAAACACAATTCGTAACAATATACTCTGTTTAAGGTGCACTGGCTGACCTCAGAGCTGCTTATAGTCGGGAAGCCAAAGTCTCAAAAATGGGTTGAACCTGACATGGTCTGCCATACTTTTTATTTGTGTTTTTTCTGTTCACTTTGATCCTAAGAAACAATAATTGGAGGGTCTGCTCTGCTGGAAATATCGCGAAAAAAAAAAATTGTGGCCATTTTAGTGTATGCACCCTGTATTTTTTATCAGAAAAATGTTAAAAAACGATTTTTTCCCTCAAATCCTCAGTGGGTTGGGTAGGCTGTCAATAAATGCATTCCCAGATACACAGAACACATGTGCTGACAACATCCACTGAAAAAATAACTCTTAAAACACATTTCTTAATTATTTTGCATCAATTTAATGCAAACAAATTAGGCGTTTTCTCACTTTTTTCCAATATTTTCATCTTTTCCACCAAGTTATAACATCAGTCAATATGCCATTCTTTTCAACAAACTGTATACTCATTCCACAGAAAAAAAATGATAAAAATCCAACCAAAATCATTGGATCTGTGATGATTTAACTACTAGTTGGCGATCAACAGACGCAGAACTTCAATGGAATTTTAGACAACTCAAAATTCTGAAAAACATGCTGGATATTATAGTCCAGTAATTTTAGGCCAAAATTGGGGTCAACCTAGGACAAATTGCAAGAGAAGCAAACTCAACTGATTTTGTATCCTCAGTTTGTCCTGAGTGAGGGGAAAAAAGTCCTAAGAAATCCCATTGGTGGAAAGTTTTGAAAATCACCTATTTATGACCACATATTACCAAAAAACACTGTTTTTAACACACGGGAAAGGGGTTCAAAATTTTACTTTCAGATATCACTATAAAAATTCACAAGTTGATTACACACACAAAGACAAGAAAAAAAGCCAATTACAAGTTCTTTGAATTATTCTGTTTACACATGCATATCACACATTATCTGATCTGATATGTGCTAATAAGGAATATAAGGAATAAATGCCAGAAGAGACATTTTAAACAGTAAATTAAAAGGTTACTATATATATAGTAACCTTGAATTAAAAGGTTACTATATAACAGTGAATTCAAAGGTTACTATATAACAGTGAATTCAAAGGTTACTGTATATATAGTAACCTTTTAATTCACTGTTTAAATATCTCTTCTGGCATTTATTCCTCATATTCCTTATTAGCGCATATCAAATCAGATAATGTGTGATATGCATGTGTAAACAGAATAATTCAAAGAACTGGTAATTGACTTTTTTTCTTGTCTTTGTGTGTGTAATCATCTTGTGAATTTTTATAGTGATATCTGAAAGTAAAATTTTGAACCCCTTTCACCTGTGTGTTAAAAACAGTGTTTTTTGGTAATATGTGGTCATAAATAGGTGATTTTCAAAACTTTCCACCAATGGGATTTCTTGGGACTTTTTTTCCCCTCACTCAGGACAAACTGAGGATACAAAATCAGTTGAGTTTGCTTCTCTTGCAATTTGTCCTAGGTTTTTTCATAAAATGACTGGACTATTAAGCATCATGGCACACTTACACACACAACCAACCGACAGTAACCAACGGATTTCAAAGCTGCTCATCATCATCTGTGGTAAGTGACAGTGACTTTGGTGGTACTCGGGATGCACTGCGAGCCCATCCCTTTGTGAGCATCAAAGGAGACATGCGTTGTCTTCCACCAACTGAAGATGCCTTCCTATTGTAAATCATCTCACATCTGGACCTGCTTGGTCACTTACTCTTCTAATCCTAATTTTTCCTTCATGAACACCACTGCAAGAGGCTGGAGTGAAAGGAAGAGGAGAGATAACTGCACTGCAACTTTAATTTGTGTGAAGTTTCCCAAATCACGTCAGCAGGTCAGCACACACTGCCGCACATATGTTCCTCCATCTGCACGCGGCGGATCATAAAAGCGGTCACAAACGCACGCGGCCACATCTGCTCCTGATCCGTAAAATGTGTCAACATTTTGTTTAGCTGTCGTGTTATTCCCACAATCTCTGCCTCAATTTGTTCGGTTCTTATCTGTATTTTTTTTTTTTTTTTCCTCCCCGCCGCTGCCAACAGCTCAATTTCCCGACAGGGATCATTAAAGTTTCATTACTCAATCAATATGGAGCTGTAAACCTCAGGTGAATTTTTACTTCCACCCAGAGGGATTTTGGAATGACAATACGCATTTACAACTTTCTTTTTTTTCTCTCTCTCTCTCTCTTCGCAGCCGATCATGAAAATTGCTCTGAAATATAGAAAGAAGAAAACAAAATAACATCACCATACGCACAGCGGGAGAAAGCTAAATTAGAAAGAGAGTGGAGGGTGTTGGCGAAGACGCTCATGTGAGGCTGAAGCACTTTGCTGCTCGTCTCTCCCGCTGCGGCGATCGACCAGCGCGCTCACTCTCAATGTGTTTCACTTAGTGCAAACCTGATTTCATGGGAAAATAAAACCGTGATATGTAATCATGTGAGGCTGGTTGTGCTATCTCTGCAGATCTTTGTACCCACAGAGAGACAGACAGAGAGACAGGCAGAGAGACAGACAGAAGAAAACACAGAGTGAGAAAAAAGACAAAGCGGGCGTTTGAAAGTGTTTTTTAAAGCATGCCTAAAGACAGATGAGAGCCTAATATTTTTCATATCTTCTTTTTATCTTGTCTCTCTGATGTCTAAAAGAGTATATCATGTTTCATTTCAGCTGAATAAACTGGCAGCAAAATGTACCACTGCCATTATCTCTTTTTTATGTTGCTGTCATTTGTCCTTCAGAGTTTCATGTGGAAATTGTATCTTATCATTCCTCAACACATTTCACCAAATTAAGGTTTCCCAACCACCGGACTGTGGCCCAGCAGGGGGCCTTGCTCTGCAGACCCAGCATCATTTACAAAGCTTGTGGCAAAAAGAAATGGCATTTATCAGGGATGGGGGCAAAAGTGAATTACATTTTTTACATTTTTTTATATGTTTTTTTTTTTTTTTTAAATATGATTTTATTGCCATGTTTACCCTTAAAATTAAATTAAATTAAATTAAAATTAAATTAAAATTAAATTTTATTATACTTAGAATTGTATTACTCTTTAAATTTTATTAAATTAAATTACAAAGAAATCATATTGCAATTTATTATTATTATTTAATGATTTATTATTATTTATTTAATTGAATTATTTTTTAAATTTGCTCTTTTTTTAATATATTGATTACAATAATTGTAAATTTTTTTAAATGTAAAATCTCACAATTTTGCAATATGGCAGTGAAAACCATCAGGTATCGAGGATCGTGTCCCGGAGTCCAGCCGGTTCCTCAGATCAACGACACAAACTATTTGTCAGTGATTCTACCGAGACTGTGTGATCTAATCTAATGTAATCCTTAATCTCCATTCGGTGGTCCAGTGACTGGCTACCTTTATAATCCAGCTAGAACCCACTAAACCGAATGTGTGTTTTGGGAGTTTGGTGTAATCCAGTCAATCTGCCGCCCGCTGGCAGCCACGGTGACAACAGGTTAAATAAAGCTGACGGTACTCTCTACTGTCAGAGAGCCATCTGCTTGGCTTTATCCCTCTCTCTCTCTCTCACACACACACACACAGACACACACACACACACACACACACACACACACACACACCCTTAGGACTACTACCTCTTACTACTCCTTGATCGTCAATGAACCATCTGCTCCACTAAGAGGAATAAACACTCTGGTTTCCGCTCCCCTTCCTTTCAGATGGATGTCTCAGAGAAATGTATTAATCTCTATTGTATTTATTTATTTATTTACTTACTTTTTAAATAATTTCCTGACGCTGTGCTGCCTGTTTCACTGCACGTAAATAAAATACAAACGCAGATGTCGCCTGTAAAATTAGTAGAACTGGTTCCAAACAACATGCATGAAACTGAATCCCCATTTAAAGTCAGGCTGACCTGAGAGGCGCTCTCATTCACAACAGGAAGCTCACACACGAGCACAGACGTGTATGATTTGAGTTCTCAGGGGTCCGTGCCTTGCTCAAGGGTACATCGACGCTGCTTAGAGAGGAAGCGAGAGCGTCATGATTCACCACCAAACGCTGCCTTTTAACAAAGTTTATCATGTTCAGTTTGTGTTGACGTTGTGCAGAATGTGTCACTTTAATTCTGTGTTTATCACTGAGGTTGTAGTTTGCAGAGGTCTGCTACTGGACTACATTATACTGAGAGGGGTTTCTGATTTTTTGTCCTCCTCTATTTATATACAGTGAGGGGGGACAGAATATTGGAAACAGCTGTCAGTAAAGTGCAGCACTAACTATGAGCTCAATGCCAAACACAGAAGTGAATGAACACCTCTGTTACCGCGACAACAAGACAAGCTGAGCATTATAGGCAGCAGGAGAGGAAACTTCATGGCACAACAGTTGGATTGGGTTGGATTAGATTAGATTATACAGGTGGAGCTGATAAAGTGAACACTGAGTGTCCCCAAGCAGTAAAAGGGACATATATGTACCGTTTCCTCTAAATGTGAAGGTACAGTATCAGGAGGCAGAGTTTGTGAGGCCAAATACAATGAATGAATAAATAAATATGTAAATCAATATCTTAATAAATAAATAAACTAGGTAAAATTATTTTAAGGTAGATTTAAACTTGCAGGCTATGTTTGAGTCGCTGCACTTCAGAGCCACTGAACCCCTAAAGGTACAATCATGTGCGTTATTTTCTAAGAGTGTATTAGTGGCTTAACTTTGCCCCTAAAAACTAGAATTTACTCCAGTTCGAAAACTGCTCAAAACTACCACAGCTCTTATTTTGAAAAATGTAATGTTTTTCACCATCTCAAACATGCAAATGCACTTTATTGTGCAATATCTGATCGACCACATGCACCTATTGGCACCACTTTCCAGAACATGTGCAGATATTTATGTTTTATGTACGTATGTATGCTTACATGGATGTGTGGCTGTATTGTTGAGTGTGATGCTGTGTTGTGTTTGTCTGGCAGCTGATACGGCAATAAAGTATTGAATCTTGAATGTCAAAATGAACATGTCAGCTTGGATATTACTGGCTTGATTCGGCGTGGCTGATGAGCATGCAGAATAACACCTGCTACCACACACACACACACACACATACACACACACACACACACACTCGCACCACCAGAAACACAGCCTGCAAATCAAGAGCTTTAGAGAAAAGTGTCATTTTAACACACACTCCTCCAAATGTGGTTGATGAAATGTGCTGTCTAATTGTGGGGAGGCAAGCTGCTTTCCCACTGAAATATCCTGATTCAAAAACAACCCAAAAAAAAAAAAAGCTTTCCACTGTGCGATGTTCTCTCATTCACTGCAGGGGATGACGCACGGGTGAAAATTAATACAGCGCCAGATTTGTTGACAAATACTGCGATAATTTGATCATCTGGTGTCTTTGTTGCCGTACTGCGATATTCACACTGGGACTCAGACGCACAGGTGGGTCTCCGGCAGCTTCAGCGAGGGAGAAAGAGCCGTATAGCGAAATGAAATCTGACTTTTTTTCCACATCAAGCTCATCGCCTGTCGGGACACTGGCTGCGTTTACATGGACGTGAATATCCTGGATATGAGGCTTGTTCTGGTTTTGATCATATTCGGGATTCGACATTTACATGGAACGCAGAGCAATCTGGTTATTCATACATGTACTGTATAAACATGGTAAAAACTAGTATCCTGAGTGTACAGGTCGCTGCATGCTGTTTGCACGGGAGCCTGTGATGTTTCAAACACAAACTGGCAATTTTGAAGTTTGTTAATCTGATTTTTTTCTGTAACTGTTAACTGTTAACTGTTAAATTATTTTGACTGTGGCTGTTGAAAATGTATGATGGCATGTTAGGGCCATTGTTGTACATGTACAAGAAATTTACAAGACAAAACTTGAACATTCTGAGTTTATCAACTCACAAATTTAGGGGAAAAACTTGGAAAAATAGTTTATTTTTTACGTTTAGTTACTTTTTGGTCAAGGCTCCACATGCGCTGCCCCCTGCTGGCCATGTCTCAGGCCTGCAGCTGATCACGTCATCAACTTCTACTCCGACATGGGATTCAGGAACAAGGAGATCCTGCTGATTTGAGCCCAGAATCAGCAGATTGTTTTCTTCTGAATCGGCCCAAGTCACAGCAACGTCTCTTCAGAGTCCAGATGCTGAGGAGGAGATTGGGGTTCTGGACTCAAACCAGCAGGATTTCCTTCTGACTGAATCCCAGATTACAAGAAACACTACTTTCCGCAGTTTTTTACTCATAAATTCACTACTTTAATCTTAGAAATTTTCATAAATATGCACGGCTCCCTATACTGGCCCTAATGCGCCGTCATAAAACTGTATCCACTTTGGCTTATAGCAGCTTAGCACTATTAAATGCCAACATCACACTGCAGATTTGGCTCATCCACCTTATTGGCAGCAATGGGAACAGAGAGCGACAGGAAATATTGAAATGTGAGACGATCAACCATTCATGTCACTCTGACAAAATACAGAAAAACTAAAATGACCAAAACACAGCTGACATGTTGCCGTGTTTTGGACAAGATGCATAATAAAGTTGGGATTAAAACATGCAGGTTGCCTGAAGAAGAACGTGAAGGTCTTGGTCTTACGGTACGCTACAACATTAAACATGTCACTTTGACGGCGTCAGGCACGCAGCCGTGTCCAGGTTTCTTTGGGAGGACTCCAGCTGGGTTTCTCAAAACCAAGGTTAGGGCTTATCCAGGTTTCTGAAACTGGGATATGATGTTTACATGCACAAACACGGGAAACTTCAAAAACCCGATCAGAACCGGGACACGCAAGTCAGTGTAAATGATTTTGAATGCTGGAGGGGTGAAGCGACAGCTCTGGAGTTACTTGGTGAATTCGGACAGGACAGGTGAGCAACACGAGGCGCCCGGCGGGACAGACTCACTCAGCATCGACGTACCTGCCTGGTTGGTGGTCACGTTCAGCGACACGTACTGCCTGGAGAAGTCCTTGGCGAGCTCCGACACGCCGTTGACGGCCTCGATCAGGAGGCTGTAGTTGGTGTGCGACTGCAGGTCGGCCACCATCACCGAGGTGTTGGACAGGCCGAGGCGGCGCGGCAGGAAGCGCACGTTGGGGCCGCACTCCTCCAGGCCCCGCTCGTCCGGCAGGACCCGCCGGCACAGGATGTTGTAGCGCACGTCCTTCCTGCCGCCCGTCTCCATGGGAACGGACCACTCCAGGAAGACGCTGGTCTCGTTGACGTTGGAGATGGCGTTGCGTGGGGCAGAGGGGGGGCCTGGGAGAGCGGGAGGTGGCAAGAAGACAAATGGGCATAATTTTCAGTATCATAAAGCCGCATCAACAAACATCCACACATTGTAAGCTGATGTTATGAACCTGTTTGGTGTGTTTTAATTAAAGCATGGTGTGTTTCCTTCATGGGTTTGTGGAGGTGGCAGCACTCTTTTGAAATCTGGTTCCAAAAAAACAAATATGTAAACCAAAATTTCAAATTTTTGTTTGCATGTCATGGGAACGTGTGAACTTGAACTGTTAACGGGACCCGATGAAACAAAATAGCTTAACTTCACACCCGAATCCGACCCAAAAACAGCAAAGTACAGGTGTGATGGTGACAGCAGGTGAGGCTGCAACAGAGCTCAAGTTCACGTTTGGCCTCATTTACTTACTTACTTACTAATTCATTTGTTTCTTAATTTATTTTATCATTATTGTTTTTTCTTTCTTTTCCTTGTTTTTCTTTGCTCCATTGTTTTTCTGCCTGTTTCTATGCGTGCTGATTTGAGTTGCAAATCAACCAAACTAAACCTGAGATCACTTTAACAATTAAGTGTATAAATTACAGGAAAATCAATAAATAAGTTCAGGCCGTCGGTTTACGGCGCCACTTGTGAAAACAAATCGTCCGTCAAAATCTTTCATTCCTTGTGCCATCAGGCTGCTGAACCTCGATGGTAGTATGTGAAATGAATAAAAAAAATGTACTCCATTCTCTTGGAGCTTGTGTTTGACTGCACCAAGCTCACAATGCTGTGCACTGTGCGTTGAATGGCCTGCTGAGGCTACACTGCTGCTATTATTGTATTTATTATCATGTATTTATTTATTTTTTAACATATTTATGGTCCATTACTAAGTGCCTGTGTGTATCTGTGCCATACACTGACTGTCCCTGCCTGGTATGGTTCTGTTTTGTCTGTTTCTTCTTTTTCTGCTTTTTATGCACAGTCTGGGTACACCGCTAAACCAAATTGCCCCTAGGGGATAAATAAAGTTGTGTGATTCTGATTCTGATTCTAAGTAAATCAGTTCTTCATCTACTTCTTCTTCTTTGTCTTCTTCTTCTTATAATAATAATAATAAGAAGAAGAATTTTTTACAGTTTTTTTTTCACTGTCTGAGTGCACGTTTACTCCAAAGTTATCACATTACAATAATAATTCACAGATTTATTTGTTCAATAACTCATTCTTGCATTCAGACCAACTCTGCCACTTCCAAAAAAAAAAAAAAAAAAAAAAAAAAATCCTGTTTTGGCCTTTATATGGTGAACTTTGTTTTGCAGACTAAAAACTGCTTTCACCCCAGCGGTGACTTGTATTTTCATCCTGTCAGTTGTCAGTTTGATGCTGCAAAGTGTAAAGAGGGAGCGTCTCTCACGTGTGCAGGCCATGTTGGGGGGGGTCCGAGTCCATCTTGTAGAAGCCATCCTCGCAGGTGCAGGAGGTGGCGCCGCTCTGCCGGGCCACGCTGTGCGGCGGACACTTACTGCACGCCAGAGACTGCAGCAGAGAGCGGTAAAACCCCGGCTTACACACTGAGGAGGAGGAGGAGGAGGAGGAGGAGGAGGGGCCAGATGAAGATGAGATCATGATGAGAGGAAATATGAAAGTGAGGAAGGTGAAAAGTAGAGGAAAGAGAAAAAACAGGAGAGAGAACCGTCAGCTTTAATTTGTTGATTTGCTGAAAAGGAAAACGTCATCACAGCAACAGCATCTCCATCTCAACACTCATTTACTCCCAGATTTATGACGGCACGTTAGGGCCACAACGGGAAAAAAAAAAATAAATAAAGAAAAAAATACAGTGTTGAGGAGGGGGAGGGGTTAATATTCAGAGAAAAAATTCACAAAAAAAACTTGAAAATTCTGAGATTCTGAAGTCGCAAATTTACAAGAAAAAAAGAATCAGAAATATAGTTCTCTAACTTTTTCTTTGTCCTTGAAGTAGCAAATTTATGAGGAAAAAAACTCACAAATTTATGGGGAAAAAACCCCCTCAAAAATCTGAGTTCATAAAATTACAAATTTCTGAGAAAATATCAGATTTAGTAAGAAGGAAATCCTGGTGATTTTAGCCCAGAATCACAACATTATCATAAGCATCCAGACTTTGAAGAGACATTGCCGTAAAAAGTAAAATATTTTTTGTCCATTTTTCCAATTTTTTCCTTTTAAATTTATGACTTTATAATCTCAGAATTTTTTCTCATATGTTTGTATTTCTTATCTTGTAAATTTTCTACTTCAATCCCAGAGAATGTTCACGTTATATTACCACCTCGACCCCGGCTCCATATTTTTTTTTTCCCAGTACAACGGCCCTAATACACCGTCGTACATATTCAAGACTAAAATTCAATATTCAGTATTTAAATGAATGTATCATTTTCTTGATCCGTGCTTCATTGTACTTATACTTTCCAGAAAAATTCCTGGAAAAATTGAAACTGCACTGCAAACAAGTGGGATTATCTCATCCACCTGCCACATTTTTATCATTTCAATTATTATTATTATTTTTTTAACCTTGTTTGCAGAAAAACAGGAT
>NC_043991.1:3239771-3242271 GCF_902150065.1 Myripristis murdjan | reverse complement strand
TCCTCTGTCTTTTCTGTCTCTCTGCCGTCTCTGTCCAATAAAAAAGGACTAAAATAAGACCGGATGCTGAAGTGCACTAAAAAGTCAAAAGTGTGCAGATCGTGGTTAATCGAGTTACAGCGAAAGATCATTTCACTGAAAAGTTCACAGTGAAAGTGACAAATTATTCACCGCCTCCCATCCAGATGCTTCCCAGACAGCGAAGGTTAAGTTTATACTGTAAATTTGCACATTGCCCACATCTATGCACATTGTATACATCTATGCACACGTTTTTTTTGCACATTGGGTACTTAGATCTCTAGTGTCATCTTTTATTCTTTATTTTCTATTTATTTAATCTTGTAATCTGTGGATACTGTTGAAAACTGAATTTCCTTCGGGATGAATAAAGTATCTATCTATCTATCTATCCATCTATCTAAGTCAGCACTGATTTATGGTCAAAAGTGTTGATTTTTGGTTGACTTTTGGTTGGAGTTAAAGATCAGTGGTGGATCAACCACTGAAACGATGACAGGTTGAAAAGATATTGTTGAATCAGCATTGAATTATGGTTGAATTTAATGACTGAATGGCCAACACTGAATATGGAAGGCTCTGGGTGAGCAACTGGAGGGTTCCCGGTTCGATCCCCAGCTCCTCCAGAGTGTGTCAAAGTGTCCTTGAGCAAGATAATGAACCCCTCACCGGTCTTGATGGACAGTGAGGCTCCTTGCATGGCAGCCTCTGACATCAGTGTGTGAATGTGTGTGTGAACGGGTGAATGTGAAGCAAATGTAAAGCGCTTTGAGTGGTCAGCAGACTAGAAAAGTGCTATAGAAATGCAGTCCATTTACATTTTGATCTGCTAAAATGTGCACGTAGATTACTATCAGATGATGGTTCAGTCCACATTAATTCAGTAACATTGTTTCAATGTATAATCAACTAACATTTTAATGTGGATTCCCATGTAGATGATGGTTGAAGCAACGCTGATTCAGTGTCAGTTGTGGTTGAAAATCCCACATTGATTCAATGTCAAACCTCGGGGACACTTTCTGTATAATTTCAATGTAGGGCTTCAACGTGGATTCAATATTTCTGCCTGATTGTTTCAGTTACATTTTGCTGTCTGGGTTTCGTCCTGTGCTGTGGGTTTGTGTACGGCTGCAGCATGAAAATATATTGAATCATGAGCAACGACACACGTTTCTTTAGGATTATTTATCGATTATCTTATCCAGCCCTCGTGCATGAAAACAGGTGGAACTACTTTGTCTCCGCATCACTACGCAGCATCTCACCTGAGCGCTGTGTGTTTGTTTAACACTGGCAGGTCAAGTTTAAAAAAAAAAAAAAAAAAAAAAAAAAAAAAAAATCAGCTTTGGATTATGGATCAAAATTATGTTGGTTTCTGGGTCAGATCCAAACTAATACACTTGTATGAGGCACTAAAAATCAACATCACTTTAAATCGACCCTCTAATTTGCCATAGTGCACCTTTGTTTGTTGAGTGTGTAGTACACACCGTGTGAGTTGTTGAGTGTGTACTAGGCAGGATGTTAGTTAAGTAGGCAATGTCACTCTACCTTGCTCTGGAATGAAGTCTTAACATTGATGAATAAATACATAAATAAGTAAGAAAGTACATAATATATAAATCAATAAAAACAACAAGTGCCTGCTTTTGGTAACAGCTGAGGTTCATGCCACTAAAATTACAATATTATAATATTATAAGAATGTGTAATTCGCTTTTGGTTTTCAAAAAAAAAAAGGTTTATAATTCTATTTTTGAGGGTTATAAAAGTGAAGGATGATTATTGTTGAAACTGGTATTATTACTACTATTATTGCTTAAATTCTGGAGGGTAGAAGATAAACGGATAAATTAAAGGATAGGCATATATAAGCTTTTTCCTTCAGCCAATAACTTTTTCAGTCGCCACCAGATACAGAGACTGTTGTCTGTTCATAATGTGGTTTATATTGTTTAAAGATTATTTTCTATGTGTACTGTATATTGTTTATGCAAATGGCATTGTGTGACTGAAATAAAATACTACTATTACTGCTACTACTATCAATCAATCAATCAAATTTTATTTATATAGCACCTTTCAAACAAATGCATGATATTCAAGGTGCTTTACATCTTGATTGACAAATAAGCATAAAATAAGAAGTGAAAGGACAAGGAGACCGATGCACGCTCATAAAATATGGTTAATTAAAAAAAAAAAAAAAAAACTGAATAAAATATAAAAAACAATATGGAACGATTTAAAACAATAAAGACACAGCAATAATAAAATAACTCAAGAATAAGATACCGAATAAAAATATAAAAACAATATGAAATGATTTAGAACAGTAAAAACACAGCAATAATAAAATAACTCAAGAATAACATACTGAATAAAAATATAAAAACAACTACTACTACTACTACTACAATATTGCTTAGAAATTATTTTCCTTGGATGTTAATGATTTAAAAAAATAAAAAGTCAC